>NW_028257677.1:0-83950 GCF_054643075.1 Acanthaster planci | reverse complement strand
TCTTTCCAGAATATCTCTCCAACTACAACGAATGTGGATATGAAACTTATATCACTGGATAGAGGGACATGTGAACTATTCACAAATGCAAAGATTGCCGGATTTGGACCATTATCAAGTCTTTTATGGAGGAATATACTGAGCAATGTATGTGCAGGAAGGTCGAATCCTAGGTGTGCACAAGGAACAACGGCTGCCTAATTGAAAGGAGTAGGCAAAAACTTCACACTTCTTTCCAGAATATCTCTCTAACTACAACGAATGTGGATATGAAACTTATATCACTGGATAGAGGAACATGTGAGCTCTCTGAAAATGCAACAATTGCCGAATTTGGAGCATTTTCAAGTCTAGTATGAGGGGATATAGAGAGCAATGTATGCACGGGAAGTTAGAATCCAAAGTCTTCACAAGGCAAGCAGCAGGACAAAAACGTAACAAATCTTTCGAAAATATCTCTCTAACTACAACAAATGTGGATGTGAAACTTATACCAATGGATGGAGGAACATGTGAACTATTCAAAGATGCAAAGATTGCCGGATTTGGACCATTATAAGTCTTTTATGGAGGGATATACTGAGCAATGTATGTGCAGGAAGGTCGAATCCAAGGTGTGCACAAGGAACAACCGCTGCCAAATTGAAAGGAGTAGGGAAAACCTTCACACTTCTTTCCAGAATATCTCTCTAACTACAACGACTGTGGATATGAAACTTATATCACTGGATAGAGGAACATGTGAGCTCTCTGAAAATGCAACAATTGCCGAATTTGGAGCATTTTCAAGTCTAGTATGAGGGGATATAGAGAGCAATGTATGCACGGGAAGTTAGAATCCAAAGTCTTCACAAGGCAAGCAGCAGGACAAAAACGTAACAAATCTTTCGAAAATATCTCTCTAACTACAACAAATGTGGATATGAAACTTATACCACTGGATAGAGGGCCATGTGAACTATTCAAAAATGCAAAGATTGCCGGATTTGGACCATTATAAGTCTTTTATGGAGGGATATACTGAGCAATGTATGTGCAGGAAGGTCGAATCCAAGGTGTGCACAAGGAACAACCGCTGCCAAGTTGAAGGGAGTAGGGAAAACCTTCACACTTCTTTCCAGAATATCTCTCTAACTACAACAAATGTGGATATGAAACTTATATCACTGGATGCAGGGACATGTGAACTATTCAAAAATGCAAAGATTGCCGGATTTGGACCATTATCAAGTCTTTATGGAGGGATATAGGGAGCAATGTATGCGCGGGAAGTTAGAATCCAAAGTGTTCACAAGGCAAACAACAGGACAAAAACTTAATTCTTTCCAGAATATCTCTCTAACTTCGACGAATGTGGATATGAAACTTATATCAATGGATAGAGGAACATGTGAGCTTTCTGAAAATGCAAAGATTACCGAATTTGGAGCATTTTCAAGTCTTGTATGAGAGTATATAGAGAGCAATGTATGCACGGGAAGTTAGAATCCAAAGTCTTCACAAGGCAAGCAGCAGGACAAAAACGTAACAAATCTTTCGAAAATATCTCTCTAACTACAACGAATGTGGATATGAAACTTATACCACTGGATAGAGGGCCATGTGAACTATTCAAGGATGCAAAGATTGCCGGATTTGGACCATTATAAGTCTTTTATGGAGGGATATACTGAGCAATGTATGTGCAGGAAGGTCGAATCCTAGGTGTGCACAAGGAACAACGGCTGCCTAATTGAAAGGAGTAGGCAAAAACTTCACACTTCTTTCCAGAATATCTCTCTAACTACAACGAATGTGGATATGAAACTTATATCACTGGATAGAGGAACATGTGAGCTGTCTGAAAATGCAACAATTGCCGAATTTGGAGCATTTTCAAGTCTAGTATGAGGGGATATAGAGAGCAATGTATGCACGGGAAGTTAGAATCCAAAGTCTTCACAAGGCAAGCAGCAGGACAAAAACGTAACAAATCTTTCGAAAATATCTCTCTAACTACAACGAATGTGGATATGAAACTTATACCACTGGATAGAGGGCCATGTGAACTATTCAAAAATGCAAAGAATGCCGGATTTGGACCATTATAAGTCTTTTATGGAGGGATATACTGAGCAATGTATGTGCAGGAAGGTTGAATCCTAGGTGTGCACAAGGAACAACCGCTGCCAAATTGAAAGGAGTAGGCAAAAACTTCACACTTCTTTCCAGAATATCTCTCTAACTACAACGACTGTGGATATGAAACTTATATCACTGGATAGAGGAACATGTGAGCTCTCTGAAAATGCAACAATTGCCGAATTTGGAGCATTTTCAAGTCTAGTATGAGGGGATATAGAGAGCAATGTATGCACGGGAAGTTAGAATCCAAAGTCTTCACAAGGCAAGCAGCAGGACAAAAACGTAACAAATCTTTCGAAAATATCTCTCTAACTACAACGAATGTGGATATGAAACTTATACCACTGGATAGAGGGCCATTTGAACTATTCAAAGATGCAAAGATTGCTAGATTTGGACCATTATAAGTCTTTTATGGAGGGATATACTGAGCAATGTATGTGCAGGAAGGTCGAATTCTAGGTGTGCACAAGGAACAACCGCTGCCAAATTGAAAGGAGTAGGCAAAAACTTCACACTTCTTTCCAGAATATCTCTCTAACTACAACGACTTTGGATATGAAACTTATATCACTGGATAGAGGAACATGTGAGCTCTCTGAAAATGCAACAATTGCCGAATTTGGAGCATTTTCAAGTCTAGTATGAGGGGATATAGAGAGCAATATATGCACGGGAAGTTAGAATCCAAAGTCTTCACGAGGCAAGCCGCATGACAAACACGTAACAAATCTTTCGAAAATATCTCTCTAACTACAACAAATGTGGATGTGAAACTTATACCAATGGATGGAGGAACATGTGAACTATTCAAAGATGCAAAGATTGCCGGATTTGGACCATTATCAAGTCTTTTATGGAGGGATATACTGAGCAATGTATGTGCAGGAAGGTCGAATCCAAGGTGTGCACAAGGAACAACCGCTGCCAAATTGAAAGGAGTAGGCAAAAACTTCACACTTCTTTCCAGAATATCTCTCTAACTACAACGACTGTGGATATGAAACTTATATCACTGGATAGAGGAACATGTGAGCTGTCTGAAAATGCAACAATTGCCGAATTTGGAGCATTTTCAAGTCTAGTATGAAGGGATATAGAGAGCAATATATGCACGGGAAGTTAGAATCCAAAGTCTTCACGAGGCAAGCCGCAGGACAAACACGTAACAAATCTTTCGAAAATATCTCTCTAACTACAACGAATGTGGATATGAAACTTATACCACTGGATAGAGGGACATGTGAACTATTCAAAGATGCAAAGAATGCCGGATTTGGACCTTTATCAAGTCTTTTATGGAGGGATATACTGAGCAATGTATGTGCAGGAAGGTCGAATCCAAGGTGTGCACAAGGAACAACCGCTGCCAAATTGAAAGGAGTAGGCAAAAACTTCACACTTCTTTCCAGAATATCTCTCTAACTACAACGACTGTTGATATGAAACTTATATCACTGGATAGAGGAACATGTGAGCTCTCTGAAAATGCAACAATTGCCGAATTTGGAGCATTTTCAAGTCTAGAATGAGGGGATATAGAGAGCAATGTATGCACGGGAAGTTAGAATCCAAAGTCTTCACAAGGCAAGCAACAGGACAAAAACTTAATTCTTTCCAGAATATCTCTCTAACTTCGACAAATGTGGATGTGAAACTTATATCAATGGATAGAGGAACATATGAGCTTTCTGAAAATGCAAAGATTACCGAATTTGGACCATTTTCAAGTCTAGTATGAAGGGATATAGGGAGCAATGTATGCGCGGGAAGTTAGAATCCAAAGTCTTCACAAGGCAAGCCGCAGGATAAAAACGTAACAAATCTTTCGAGAATATCTCTCTAACTACAACGAATGTGGATATGAAACTTATACCACTGGATAGAGGGACATGTGAACTATTCAAAAATGCAAAGAATGCCGGATTTGGACCATTATCAAGTCTTTTATGGAGGGATAAACTGAGCAATGTATGTGCAGGAAGGTTGAATCCAAGCTGTGCACAAGGAACAACCGCTGCCAAATTGAAAGGAGTAGGCAAAAACTTCACACTTCTTTCCAGAATATCTCTCTAACTACAACGAATGTGGATATGAAACTTATATCACTGGATAGAGGAACATGTGAGCTGTCTGAAAATACAACAATTGCCGAATTTGGATAATTTTCAAGTCTAGTATGAGGGGGTATAGAGAGCAATGTATGCACGGGAAGTTAGAATCCAAAGTCTTCACAAGGCAAGCAGCAGGACAAAAACGTAACAATTCTTTCGAAAATATCTCTCTAACTACAACGAATGTGGATATGAAACTTATACCACTGGATAGAGGGCCATGTGAACTATTCAAAGATGCAAAGATTGCCGGATTTGGACCATTTAAGTCTTTTATGGAGGGATAAACTGAGCAATGTATGTGCAGGAAGGTTGAATCCAAGCTGTGCACAAGGAACAACCGCTGCCAAATTGAAAGGAGTAGGCAAAAACTTCACACTTCTTTCCAGAATATCTCTCTAACTACAACGAATGTGGATATGAAACTTATATCACTGGATAGAGGAACATGTGAGCTGTCTGAAAATACAACAATTGCCGAATTTGGAGCATTTTCAAGTCTAGTATGAGGGGATATAGAGAGCAATGTATGCACGGGAAGTTAGAATCCAAAGTCTTCACAAGGCAAGCAGCAGGACAAAAACGTAACAAATCTTTCGAGAATATCTCTCTAACTACAACAAATGTGGATATGAAACTTATACCACTGGATAGAGGGACATGTGAACTATTCAAAGAGCCAAAGATTGCCGGATTTCGACCATTATAAGTCTTTTATGGAGGGATATACTGAGCAAAGTATGTGCAGGAAGGTCGAATCCAAGGTGTGCACAAGGAACAACCGCTGCCAAATTGAAAGGAGTAGGCAAAAACTATACAAATCTTTCGAGAATATCTCTCTAACTACAACGAATGTGGATATGAAACTTATACCACTGGATAGAGGGACATGTGAACTATTCAAAGATGCAAAGAATGCCGGATTTGGACCATTATTAAGTCTTTTATGGAGGGATATACTGAGCAATGTATGTGCAGGAAGGTTGAATCCAAGCTGTGCACAAGGAACAACCGCTGCCAAATTGAAAGGAGTAGGCAAAAACTTCACACTTCTTTCCAGAATATCTCTCTAACTACAACGAATGTGGATATGAAACTTATATCACTGGATAGAGGAACATGTGAGCTGTCTGAAAATGCAACAATTGCCGAATTTGGAGCATTTTCAATTCTAGTATGAGGGGATATAGAGAGCAATGTATGCACGGGAAGTTAGAATACAAAGTGTTCACAAGGCAAGCAACAGGACGAAAACTTAATTCTTTCCAGAATATCTCTCTAACTTCGACAAATGTGGATATGAAACTTATATCACTGGATAGCGGAGCATGGGAGCTTTCTGAAAATGCAAAGATTACCTAATTTGGACCATTTCAAGTCTAGTATGAAGGGATATAGGGAGCAATGTATGCGCGGGAAGTTAGAATCCAAAGTGTTCAAAAGGCAAGCAACAGGACAAAACCTTAACAAGTCTTTCGAAAATATCTCTCTAACTACATCGAATGTGGATGTGAAACTTATACCAATGGATGGAGCAACATGTGAACTATTCAAAGATGCAAAGATTGCCGGATTTGGACCATTATAAGTCTTTTATGAAGGGATATACTGAGCAATGTATGTGCAGGAAGGTCGAATCCTAGTGTGCACAAGGAACAACCGCTGCCAAATTGAAAGGAGTAGGCAAAAACTTCACACTTCTTTCCAGAATATCTCTCTAACTACAACGAATGTGGATATGAAACTTATATCACTGGATAGAGGAACATGTGAGCTCTCTGAAAATGCAACAATTGCCGAATTTGGAGCATTTTCAAGTCTAGTATGAGGGGATATAGAGAGCAATGTATTCGCGGGAAGTTAGAATCCAAAGTCTTCACAAGGCAAGCCGCAGGATAAAAACGTAACAAGTCTTTCCAGAATATCTCTCTAACTACAACGAATGTGGATATGAAACTTATATCACTGGATAGAGGGACATGTGAACTATTCGAAAATGCAAAGAATGCCGGATTTGGACCATTATCAAGTCTTTTATGGAGGGATAAACTGAGCAATGTATGTGCAGGAAGGTTGAATCCAAGCTGTGCACAAGGAACAACCGCTGCCAAATTGAAAGGAGTAGGCAAAAACTTAACACTTCTTTCCACAATATCTCTCTAACTACAACGAATGTGGATATGAAACTTATATCACTGGATAGAGGAACATGTGAGCTGTCTGAAAATACAACAATTGCCGAATTTGGATAATTTTCAAGTCTAGTATGAAGGGATATAGAGAGCAATGTATGCACGGGAAGTTAGAATCCAAAGTTTTCACAAGGCAAGCAGCAGGACAAAAACGTAACAATTCTTTCAAAAATATCTCTCTAACTACAACGAATGTGGATATGAAACTTATACCACTGGATAGAGGGACATGTGAACTATTCAAAGATGCAAAGATTGCCGGATTGGACCATTTAAGTCTTTTATGGAGGGATAAACTGAGCAATGTATGTGCAGGAAGGTTGAATCCAAGCTGTGCACAAGGAACAACCGCTGCCAAATTGAAAGGAGTAGGCAAAAACTTCACACTTCTTTCGAGAATATCTCTCTAACTACAACGAATGTGGATATGAAACTTATATCACTGGATAGAGGAACATGTGAGCTGTCTGAAAATACAACAATTGCCGAATTTGGAGCATTTTCAAGTCTAGTATGAGGGGATATAGAGAGCAATGTATGCACGGGAAGTTAGAATCCAAAGTCTTCACAAGGCAAGCAGCAGGACAAAAACGTAACAAATCTTTCGAGAATATCTCTCTAACTACAACAAATGTGGATATGAAACTTTTACCACTGGATAGAGGGACATGTGAACTATTCAAAGAGCCAAAGATTGCCGGATTTCGACCATTATAAGTCTTTTATGGAGGGATATACTGAGCAAAGTATGTGCAGGAAGGTCGAATCCAAGGTGTGCACAAGGAACAACCGCTGCCAAATTGAAAGGAGTAGGCAAAAACTATACAAATCTTTCGAGAATATCTCTCTAACTACAACGAATGTGGATATGAAACTTATACCACTGGATAGAGGAACATGTGAGCTCTCTGAAAATGCAACAATTGCCGAATTTGGAGCATTTTCAAGTCTAGTATGAGGGGATATAGAGAGCAATGTATTCGCGGGAAGTTAGAATCCAAAGTCTTCACAAGGCAAGCAACAGGACAAAAACTTAATTCTTTCCAGAATATCTCTCTAACTTCGACAAATGTGGATGTGAAACTTATATCAATGGATAGAGGAACATATGAGCTTTCTGAAAATGCAATGATTACCGAATTTGGACCATTTTCAAGTCTAGTATGAAGGGATATACGGAGCAATGTATGCGCGGGAGGTTAGAATCCAAAGTCTTCACAAGGCAAGCAGCAGGACAAAAACGTAACAATTCTTTCAAAAATATCTCTCTAACTACAACGAATGTGGATATGAAACTTATACCACTGGATAGAGGGACATGTGAACTATTCAAAGATGCAAAGAATGCCGGATTTGGACCATTATCAAGTCTTTTATGGAGGGATATACTGAGCAATGTATGTGCAGGAAGGTTGAATCCAAGGTGTGCACAAGGAACAACCGCTGCCAAATTGAAAGGAGTAGGCAAAAACTTCACACTTCTTTCCAGAATATCTCTCTAACTACAACGACTGTGGATATGAAACTTATATCACTCGATAGAGGAACATGTGAGCTCTCTGAAAATGCAAAGATTGCCGAATTTGGAGCATTTTCAAGTCTAGTATGAGGGGATATAGAGAGCAATGTATTCGCGGGAAGTTAGAATCCAAAGTCTTCACAAGGCAAGCAACAGGACAAAAACTTAATTCTTTCCAGAATATCTCTCTAACTTCGACAAATGTGGATGTGAAACTTAAATCAATGGATAGAGGAACATATGAGCTTTCTAAAAATGCAAAGATTACCGAATTTGGACCATTTTCAAGTCTAGTATGAAGGGATATAGGGAGCAATGTATGCGCGGGAAGTTAGAATCCAAAGTCTTCACAGGCAAGCCGCAGGATAAAAACGTAACAAATCTTTCCAGAATATCTCTCTAACTACAACGAATGTGGATATGAAACTTATACCACTGGATAGAGGGACATGTGAACTATTCGAAAATGCAAAGAATGCCGGATTTGGACCATTATCAAGTCTTTTATGGAGGGATAAACTGAGCAATGTATGTGCAGGAAGGTTGAATCCAAGCTGTGCACAAGGAACAACCGCTGCCAAATTGAAAGGAGTAGGCAAAAACTTCACACTTCTTTCCAGAATATCTCTCTAACTACAACGAATGTGGATATGAAACTTATATCACTGGATAGAGGAACATGTGAGCTGTCTGA
Source organism: Acanthaster planci (assembly GCF_054643075.1). Classification (NCBI taxonomy): domain Eukaryota; kingdom Metazoa; phylum Echinodermata; class Asteroidea; order Valvatida; family Acanthasteridae; genus Acanthaster; species Acanthaster planci. The sequence continues at coordinate 75,307 of NW_028257677.1, read as the reverse complement.
AAATACAACAATTGCCGAATTTGGATAATTTTCAAGTCTAGTATGAGGGGGTATAGAGAGCAATGTATGCACGGGAAGTTAGAATCCAAAGTCTTCACAAGGCAAGCAGCAGGACAAAAACGTAACAATTCTTTCAAAATATCTCTCTAACTCCAACGAATGTGGATATGAAACTTATACCACTGGATAGAGGGACATGTGAACTATTCAAAGATGCAAAGATTGCCGGATTTGGACCATTTAAGTCTTTTATGGAGGGATAAACTGAGCAATGTATGTGCAGGAAGGTTGAATCCAAGCTGTGCACAAGGAACAACCGCTGCCAAATTGAAAGGAGTAGGCAAAAACTTCACACTTCTTTCCACAATATCTCTCTAACTACAACGAATGGTGGATATGAAACTTATATCACTGGATAGAGGAACATGTGAGCTGTCTGAAAATGCAACAATTGCCGAATTTGGAGCATTTTCAAGTCTAGTATGAGGGGATATAGAGAGCAATGTATGCACGGGAAGTTAGAATCCAAAGTCTTCACAAGGCAAGCAGCAGGACAAAAACGTAACAAATCTTTCGAGAATATCTCTCTAACTACAACAAATGTGGATATGAAACTTATACCACTGGATAGAGGGACATGTGAACTATTCAAAGAGCCAAAGATTGCCGGATTTCGACCATTATAAGTCTTTTATGGAGGGATATACTGAGCAAAGTATGTGCAGGAAGGTCGAATCCAAGGTGTGCACAAGGAACAACCGCTGCCAAATTGAAAGGAGTAGGCAAAAACTATACAAATCTTTCGAGAATATCTCTCTAACTACAACGAATGTGGATATGAAACTTATACCACTGGATAGAGGGACATGTGAACTATTCAAAGATGCAAAGAATGCCGGATTTGGACCATTATTAAGTCTTTTATGGAGGGATATACTGAGCAATGTATGTGCAGGAAGGTTGAATCCAAGCTGTGCACAAGGAACAACCGCTGCCAAATTGAAAGGAGTAGGCAAAAACTTCACACTTCTTTCCAGAATATCTCTCTAACTACAACGAATGTGGATATGAAACTTATATCACTGGATAGAGGAACATGTGAGCTGTCTGAAAATGCAACAATTGCCGAATTTGGAGCATTTTCAATTCTAGTATGAGGGGATATAGAGAGCAATGTATGCACGGGAAGTTAGAATACAAAGTGTTCACAAGGCAAGCAACAGGACGAAAACTTAATTCTTTCCAGAATATCTCTCTAACTTCGACAAATGTGGATATGAAACTTATATCAATGGATAGCGGAGCATGGGAGCTTTCTGAAAATGCAAAGATTACCTAATTTGGACCATTTTCAAGTCTAGTATGAAGGGATATAGGGAGCAATGTATGCGCGGGAAGTTAGAATCCAAAGTGTTCAAAAGGCAAGCAACAGGACAAAACCTTAACAAGTCTTTCGAAAATATCTCTCTAACTACATCGAATGTGGATGTGAAACTTATACCAATGGATGGAGCAACATGTGAACTATTCAAAGATGCAAAGATTGCCGGATTTGGACCATTATAAGTCTTTTATGAAGGGATATACTGAGCAATGTATGTGCAGGAAGGTCGAATCCTAGTGTGCACAATGAACAACCGCTGCCAAATTGAAAGGAGTAGGCAAAAACTTCACACTTCTTTCCAGAATATCTCTCTAACTTCGACAAATGTGGATGTGAAACTTATATCAATGGATAGAGGAACATATGAGCTCTCTGAAAATGCAAAGATTACCGAATTTGGACCATTTTCAAGTCTAGTATGAAGGGATATAGGGAGCAATGTATGCGCGGGAAGTTAGAATCCAAAGTCTTCACAAGGCAAGCCGCAGGATAAAAACGTAACAAATCTTTCCAGAATATCTCTCTAACTACAACGAATGTGGATATGAAACTTATACCACTGGATAGAGGGACATGTGAACTATTCAAAGATGCAAAGAATGCCGGATTTGGACCATTATCAAGTCTTTTATGGAGGGATATACTGAGCAATGTATGTGCAGGAAGGTTGAATCCAAGCTGTGCACAAGGAACAACCGCTGCCAAATTGAAAGGAGTAGGCAAAAACTTAACACTTCTTTCCACAATATCTCTCTAACTACAACGAATGTGGATATGAAACTTATATCACTGGATAGAGGAACATGTGAGCTGTCTGAAAATACAACAATTGCCGAATTTGGATAATTTTCAAGTCTAGTATGAGGGGGTATAGAGAGCAATGTATGCACGGGAAGTTAGAATCCAAAGTCTTCACAAGGCAAGCAGCAGGACAAAAACGTAACAATTCTTTCAAAAATATCTCTCTAACTACAACGAATGTGGATATGAAACTTATACCACTGGATAGAGGGACATGTGAACTATTCAAAGATGCAAAGATTGCCGGATTTGGACCATTTAAGTCTTTTATGGAGGGATAAACTGAGCAATGTATGTGCAGGAAGGTTGAATCCAAGCTGTGCACAAGGAACAACCGCTGCCAAATTGAAAGGAGTAGGCAAAAACTTCACACTTCTTTCCAGAATATCTCTCTAACTACAACGAATGTGGATATGAAACTTATATCACTGGATAGAGGAACATGTGAGCTGTCTGAAAATACAACAATTGCCGAATTTGGAGCATTTTCAATTCTAGTATGAGGGGGATATAGAGAGCAATGTATGCACGGGAAGTTAGAATCCAAAGTCTTCACAAGGCAAGCAGCAGGACAAAAACGTAACAAATCTTTCGAGAATATCTCTCTAACTACAACAAATGTGGATATGAAACTTATACCACTGGATAGAGGGACATGTGAACTATTCAAAGAGCCAAAGATTACCGGATTTCGACCATTATAAGTCTTTTATGGAGGGATATACTGAGCAAAGTATGTGCAGGAAGGTCGAATCCAAGGTGTGCACAAGGAACAACCGCTGCCAAATTGAAAGGAGTAGGCAAAAACTATACAAATCTTTCGAGAATATCTCTCTAACTACAACGAATGTGGATATGAAACTTATACCACTGGATAGAGGGACATGTGAACTATTCAAAGATGCAAAGAATGCCGGATTTGGACCATTATCAAGTCTTTTATGGAGGGATATACTGAGCAATGTATGTGCAGGAAGGTTGAATCCAAGCTGTGCACAAGGAACAACCGCTGCCAAATTGAAAGGAGTAGGCAAAAACTTCACACTTCTTTCCAGAATATCTCTCTAACTACAACGAATGTGGATATGAAACTTATATCACTGGATAGAGGAACATGTGCGCTGTCTGAAAATGCAACAATTGCCGAATTTGGAGCATTTTCAAGTCTAGTATGAGGGGATATAGAGAGCAATGTATTCGCGGGAAGTTAGAATCCAAAGTCTTCACAAGGCAAGCAACAGGACAAAAACTTAATTCTTTCCAGAATATCTCTCTAACTTCGACAAATGTGGATGTGAAACTTATATCAATGGATAGAGGAACATATGAGCTTTCTGCAAATGCCAAGATTAGCGAATTTGGAGCATTTTCAAGTCTAGTATGAAGGGATATAGGGAGCAATGTATGCGCGGGAAGTTAGAATCCAAAGTCTTCACAAGGCAAGCAGCAGGACAAAAACGTAACAATTCTTTTAAAAATATCTCTCTAACTACAACGAATGTGGATATGAAACTTATACCACTGGATAGAGGGACATGTGAACTATTCAAAGATGCAAAGAATGCCGGATTTGGACCATTATCAAGTCTTTTATGGAGGGATATACTGAGCAATGTATGTGCAGGAAGGTTGAATCCAAGGTATGCACAAGGAAACAACCGCTGCCAAATTGAAAGGAGTAGGCAAAAACTTCACACTTCTTTCCAGAATATCTCTCTAACTACAACGAATGTGGATATGAAACTTATATCACTGGATAGAGGAACATGTGCGCTGTCTGAAAATGCAACAATTGCCGAATTTGGAGCATTTTCAAGTCTAGTATGAGGGGATATAGAGAGCAATGTATTCGCGGGAAGTTAGAATCCAAAGTCTTCACAAGGCAAGCAACAGGACAAAAACTTAATTCTTTCCAGAATATCTCTCTAACTTCGACAAATGTGGATGTGAAACTTATATCAATGGATAGAGGAACATATGAGCTTTCTGAAAATGCAAAGATTACCGAATTTGGACCATTTTCAAGTCTAGTATGAAGGGATATAGGGAGCAATGTATGCGCGGGAAGTTAGAATCCAAAGTCTTCACAAGGCAAGCAGCAGGACAAAAACGTAACAATTCTTTTAAAAATATCTCTCTAACTACAACGAATGTGGATATGAAACTTATACCACTGGATAGAGGGACATGTGAACTATTCAAAGATGCAAAGAATGCCGGATTTGGACCATTATCAAGTCTTTTATGGAGGGATATACTGAGCAATGTATGTGCAGGAAGGTTGAATCCAAGGTGTGCACAAGGAACAACCGCTGCCAAATTGAAAGGAGTAGGCAAAAACTTCACACTTCTTTCCAGAATATCTCTCTAACTACAACGAATGTGGATATGAAACTTATATCACTGGATAGAGGAACATGTGAGCTGTCTGAAAATGCAACAATTGCCGAATTTGGAGCATTTTCAATTCTAGTATGAGGGGATATAGAGAGCAATGTATGCACGGGAAGTTAGAATCCAAAGTCTTCACAAGGCAAGCAGCAGGACAAAAACGTAACAAATCTTTCGAGAATATCTCTCTAACTACAACGAATGTGGATATGAAACTTATACCACTGGATAGAGGGACCTGTGAACTATTCAAAAATGCAAATAATGCCGGATTTGGACCATTATTGAGTCTTTTATGGAGGGATATAGGGAGCAAGGTAGGCGCGGGAAGTTAGAATCCAAAGTGTTCACAAGGCAAGCAACGGGACGAAAACTTAATTCTTTCCAGAATATCTCTCTAACTTCGACAAATGTGGATATGAAACTTATATCAATGGATAGACGAGCATGGGAGCTTTCTGAAAATGCAAAGATTACCTAATTTGGACCATTTTCAAGTCTAGTATGAAGGGATATAGGGAGCAATGTATGCGCGGGAAGTTAGAATCCAAAGTGTTCAAAAGGCAAGCAACAGGACAAAAACTTAACAAGTCTTTCGAAAATATCTCTCTAACTACATCGAATGTGGATGTGAAACTTATACCAATGGATGGAAGAACACGTGAACTATTCAAAGATGCAAAGATTGCCGGATTTGGACCATTATAAGTCTTTTATGAAGGGATATACTGAGCAATGTATGTGCAGGAAGGTCGAATCCTAGGTGTGCACAAGGAACAACCGCTGCCAAATTGAAAGGAGTAGGCAAAAACTTCACACTTCTTTCCAGAATATCTCTCTAACTACAACGACTGTGGATATGAAACTTATATCACTCGATAGAGGAACATGTGAGCTCTTTGAAAATGCAACAATTGCCGAATTTGGAGCATTTTCAAGTCTAGTATGAGGGGATATAGAGAGCAATGTATTCGCGGGAAGTTAGAATCCAAAGTCTTCACAAGGCAAGCAACAGGACAAAAACTTAATTCTTTCCAGAATATCTCTCTAACTTCGACAAATGTGGATGTGAAACTTATATCAATGGATAGAGGAACATATGAGCTTTCTGAAAATGCAACAATTGCCGAATTTGGACCATTTTCAAGTCTAGTATGAGGGGATATAGGGAGCAATGTATGCGCGGGAAGTTAGAATCCAAAGTCTTCACAAGGCAAGCCGCAGGATAAAAACGTAACAAATCTTTCCAGAATATCTCTCTAACTACAACGAATGTGGATATGAAACTTATACCACTGGATAGAGGGACATGTGAACTATTCGAAAATGCAAAGAATGCCGGATTTGGACCATTATCAAGTCTTTTATGGAGGGATAAACTGAGCAATGTATGTGCAGGAAGGTTGAATCCAAGCTGTGCACAAGGAACAACCGCTGCCAAATTGAAAGGAGTAGGCAAAAACTTCACACTTCTTTCCAGAATATCTCTCTAACTACAACGAATGTGGATATGAAACTTATATCACTGGATAGAGGAACATGTGAGCTGTCTGAAAATACAACAATTGCCGAATTTGGATAATTTTCAAGTCTAGTATGAGGGGGTATAGAGAGCAATGTATGCACGGGAAGTTAGAATCCAAAGTCTTCACAAGGCAAGCAGCAGGACAAAAACGTAACAATTCTTTCAAAAATATCTCTCTAACTACAACGAATGTGGATATGAAACTTATACCACTGGATAGAGGGACATGTGAACTATTCAAAGATGCAAAGATTGCCGGATTTGGACCATTTAAGTCTTTTATGGAGGGATAAACTGAGCAATGTATGTGCAGGAAGGTTGAATCCAAGCTGTGCACAAGGAACAACCGCTGCCAAATTGAAAGGAGTAGGCAAAAACTTCACACTTCTTTCCAGAATATCTCTCTAACTACAACGAATGTGGATATGAAACTTATATCACTGGATAGAGGAACATGTGAGCTGTCTGAAAATACAACAATTGCCGAATTTGGAGCATTTTCAAGTCTAGTATGAGGGGATATAGAGAGCAATGTATGCACGGGAAGTTAGAATCCAAAGTCTTCACAAGGCAAGCAGCAGGACAAAAACGTAACAAATCTTTCGAGAATATCTCTCTAACTACAACAAATGTGGATATGAAACTTATACCACTGGATAGAGGGACATGTGAACTATTCAAAGAGCCAAAGATTGCCGGATTTCGACCATTATAAGTCTTTTATGGAGGGATATACTGAGCAATGTATGTGCAGGAAGGTTGATTCCAAGATGTGCACAAGGAACAACCGCTGCCAAATTGAAAGGAGTAGGCAAAAACTATACAATTCTTTCCAGAATATCTCTAACTACAACGAATGTGGATATGAAACTTATATCACTGGATAGAGGAACATGTGAGCTGTCTGAAAATGCAAAGATTGCCGAATTTGGAGCATTTTCAAGTCTAGTATGAGGGGATATAGAGAGCAATGTATGCACGGGAAGTTAGAATCCAAAGTCTTCACAAGGCAAGCAACAGGACAAAAACTTAATTCTTTCCAGAATATCTCTCTAACTTCGACAAATGTGGATGTGAAACTTATATCAATGGATAGAGGAACATATGAGCTTTCTGAAAATGCAATGATTACCGAATTTGGACCATTTTCAAGTCTAGTATGAAGGGATATACGGAGCAATGTATGCGCGGGAGGTTAGAATCCAAAGTCTTCACAAGGCAAGCAGCAGGACAAAAACGTAACAATTCTTTCAAAAATATCTCTCTAACTACAACGAATGTGGATATGAAACTTATACCACTGGATAGAGGGACATGTGAACTATTCAAAGATGCAAAGAATGCCGGATTTGGACCATTATCAAGTCTTTTATGGAGGGATATACTGAGCAATGTATGTGCAGGAAGGTTGAATCCAAGGTGTGCACAAGGAACAACCGCTGCCAAATTGAAAGGAGTAGGCAAAAACTTCACACTTCTTTCCAGAATATCTCTCTAACTACAACGACTGTGGATATGAAACTTATATCACTCGATAGAGGAACATGTGAGCTCTCTGAAAATGCAAAGATTGCCGAATTTGGAGCATTTTCAAGTCTAGTATGAGGGGATATAGAGAGCAATGTATTCGCGGGAAGTTAGAATCCAAAGTCTTCACAAGGCAAGCAACAGGACAAAAACTTAATTCTTTCCAGAATATCTCTCTAACTTCGACAAATGTGGATGTGAAACTTAAATCAATGGATAGAGGAACATATGAGCTTTCTAAAAATGCAAAGATTACCGAATTTGGACCATTTTCAAGTCTAGTATGAAGGGATATAGGGAGCAATGTATGCGCGGGAAGTTAGAATCCAAAGTCTTCACAAGGCAAGCCGCAGGATAAAAACGTAACAAATCTTTCCAGAATATCTCTCTAACTACAACGAATGTGGATATGAAACTTATACCACTGGATAGAGGGACATGTGAACTATTCAAAAATGCAAAGAATGCCGGATTTGGACCATTATCAAGTCTTTTATGGAGGGATATACTGAGCAATGTATGTGCAGGAAGGTTGAATCCAAGCTGTGCACAAGGAACAACCGCTGCCAAATTGAAAGGAGTAGGCAAAAACTTCACACTTCTTTCCAGAATATCTCTCTAACTACAACGAATGTGGATATGAAACTTATATCACTGGATAGAGGAACATGTGAGCTGTCTGAAAATACAACAATTGCCGAATTTGGATAATTTTCAAGTCTAGTATGAGGGGGTATAGAGAGCAATGTATGCACGGGAAGTTAGAATCCAAAGTCTTCACAAGGCAAGCAGCAGGACAAAAACGTAACAATTCTTTCAAAAATATCTCTCTAACTACAACGAATGTGGATATGAAACTTATACCACTGGATAGAGGGACATGTGAACTATTCAAAGATGCAAAGATTGCCGGATTTGGACCATTTAAGTCTTTTATGGAGGGATAAACTGAGCAATGTATGTGCAGGAAGGTTGAATCCAAGCTGTGCACAAGGAACAACCGCTGCCAAATTGAAAGGAGTAGGCAAAAACTTAACACTTCTTTCCACAATATCTCTCTAACTACAACGAATGTGGATATGAAACTTATATCACTGGATAGAGGAACATGTGAGCTGTCTGAAAATACAACAATTGCCGAATTTGGAGCATTTTCAAGTCTAGTATGAGGGGATATAGAGAGCAATGTATGCACGGGAAGTTAGAATCCAAAGTCTTCACAAGGCAAGCAGCAGGACAAAAACGTAACAAATCTTTCGAGAATATCTCTCTAACTACAACAAATGTGGATATGAAACTTATACCACTGGATAGAGGGACATGTGAACTATTCAAAGAGCCAAAGATTGCCGGATTTCGACCATTATAAGTCTTTTATGGAGGGATATACTGAGCAAAGTATGTGCAGGAAGGTCGAATCCAAGGTGTGCACAAGGAACAACCGCTGCCAAATTGAAAGGAGTAGGCAAAAACTATACAAATCTTTCGAGAATATCTCTCTAACTACAACGAATGTGGATATGAAACTTATACCACTGGATAGAGGGACATGTGAACTATTCAAAGATGCAAAGAATGCCGGATTTGGACCATTATCAAGTCTTTTATGGAGGGATATACTGAGCAATGTATGTGCAGGAAGGTGGAATCCAAGCTGTGCACAAGGAACAACCGCTGCCAAATTGAAAGGAGTAGGCAAAAACTTCACACTTCTTTCCAGAATATCTCTCTAACTACAACGAATGTGGATATGAAACTTATATCACTGGATAGAGGAACATGTGCGCTGTCTGAAAATGCAACAATTGCCGATTTTGGAGCATTTTCAAGTCTAGTATGAGGGGATATAGAGAGCAATGTATTCGCGGGAAGTTAGAATCCAAAGTCTTCACAAGGCAAGCAACAGGACAAAAACTTAATTCTTTCCAGAATATCTCTCTAACTTCGACAAATGTGGATGTGAAACTTATATCAATGGATAGAGGAACATATGAGCTTTCTGAAAATGCAAAGATTACCGAATTTGGACCATTTTCAAGTCTAGTATGAAGGGATATAGGGAGCAATGTATGCGCGGGAAGTTAGAATCCAAAGTCTTCACAAGGCAAGCAGCAGGACAAAAACGTAACAATTCTTTTAAAAATATCTCTCTAACTACAACGAATGTGGATATGAAACTTATACCACTGGATAGAGGGACATGTGAACTATTCAAAGATGCAAAGAATGCCGGATTTGGACCATTATCAAGTCTTTTATGGAGGGATATACTGAGCAATGTATGTGCAGGAAGGTTGAATCCAAGGTGTGCACAAGGAACAACCGCTGCCAAATTGAAAGGAGTAGGCAAAAACTTCACACTTCTTTCCAGAATATCTCTCTAACTACAACGAATGTGGATATGAAACTTATATCACTGGATAGAGGAACATGTGAGCTGTCTGAAAATGCAACAATTGCCGAATTTGGAGCATTTTCAATTCTAGTATGAGGGGATATAGAGAGCAATGTATGCACGGGAAGTTAGAATCCAAAGTCTTCACAAGGCAAGCAGCAGGACAAAAACGTAACAAATCTTTCGAGAATATCTCTCTAACTACAACGAATGTGGATATGAAACTTATACCACTGGATAGAGGGACCTGTGAACTATTCAAAAATGCAAATAATGCCGGATTTGGACCATTATCGAGTCTTTTATGGAGGGATATAGGGAGCAAGGTATGCGCGGGAAGTTAGAATCCAAAGTGTTCACAAGGCAAGCAACAGGACGAAAACTTAATTCTTTCCAGAATATCTCTCTAACTTCGACAAATGTGGATATGAAACTTATATCAATGGATAGACGAGCTTGGGAGCTTTCTGAAAATGCAAAGATTACCTAATTTGGACCATTTTCAAGTCTAGTATGAAGGGATATAGGGAGCAATGTATGCGCGGGAAGTTAGAATCCAAAGTGTTCAAAAGGCAAGCAACAGGACAAAAACTTAACAAGTCTTTCGAAAATATCTCTCTAACTACATCGAATGTGGATGTGAAACTTATACCAATGGATGGAAGAACACGTGAACTATTCAAAGATGCAAAGATTGCCGGATTTGGACCTTTATAAGTCTTTTATGAAGGGATATACTGAGCAATGTATGTGCAGGAAGGTCGAATCCTAGGTGTGCACAAGGAACAACCGCTGCCAAATTGAAAGGAGTAGGCAAAAACTTCACACTTCTTTCCAGAATATCTCTCTAACTACAACGACTGTGGATATGAAACTTATATCACTGGATAGAGGAACATGTGAGCTCTCTGAAAATGCAACAATTGCCGAATTTGGAGCATTTTCAAGTCTAGTATGAGGGGATATAGAGAGCAATGTATTCGCGGGAAGTTAGAATCCAAAGTCTTCACAAGGCAAGCAACAGGACAAAAACTTAATTCTTTCCAGAATATCTCTCTAACTTCGACAAATGTGGATGTGAAACTTATATCAATGGATAGAGGAACATATGAGCTTTCTGAAAATGCAACAATTGCCGAATTTGGACCATTTTCAAGTCTAGTATGAGGGGATATAGGGAGCAATGTATGCGCGGGAAGTTAGAATCCAAAGTCTTCACAAGGCAAGCCGCAGGATAAAAACGTAACAAATCTTTCCAGAATATCTCTCTAACTACAACGAATGTGGATATGAAACTTATACCACTGGATAGAGGGACATGTGAACTATTCGAAAATGCAAAGAATGCCGGATTTGGACCATTATCAAGTCTTTTATGGAGGGATAAACTGAGCAATGTATGTGCAGGAAGGTTGAATCCAAGCTGTGCACAAGGAACAACCGCTGCCAAATTGAAAGGAGTAGGCAAAAACTTCACACTTCTTTCCAGAATATCTCTCTAACTACAACGAATGTGGATATGAAACTTATATCACTGGATAGAGGAACATGTGAGCTGTCTGAAAATACAACAATTGCCGAATTTGGATAATTTTCAAGTCTAGTATGAGGGGGTATAGAGAGCAATGTATGCACGGGAAGTTAGAATCCAAAGTCTTCACAAGGCAAGCAGCAGGACAAAAACGTAACAATTCTTTCAAAAATATCTCTCTAACTACAACGAATGTGGATATGAAACTTATACCACTGGATAGAGGGACATGTGAACTATTCAAAGATGCAAAGATTGCCGGATTTGGACCATTTAAGTCTTTTATGGAGGGATAAACTGAGCAATGTATGTGCAGGAAGGTTGAATCCAAGCTGTGCACAAGGAACAACCGCTGCCAAATTGAAAGGAGTAGGCAAAAACTTCACACTTCTTTCCAGAATATCTCTCTAACTACAACGAATGTGGATATGAAACTTATATCACTGGATAGAGGAACATGTGAGCTGTCTGAAAATACAATAATTGCCGAATTTGGAGCATTTTCAAGTCTAGTATGAGGGGATATAGAGAGCAATGTATGCACGGGAAGTTAGAATCCAAAGTCTTCACAAGGCAAGCAGCAGGACAAAAACGTAACAAATCTTTCGAGAATATCTCTCTAACTACAACAAATGTGGATATGAAACTTATACCACTGGATAGAGGGACATGTGAACTATTCAAAGAGCCAAAGATTGCCGGATTTCGACCATTATAAGTCTTTTATGGAGGGATATACTGAGCAAAGTATGTGCAGGAAGGTCGAATCCAAGGTGTGCACAAGGAACAACCGCTGCCAAATTGAAAGGAGTAGGCAAAAACTATACAAATCTTTCGAGAATATCTCTCTAACTACAACGAATGTGGATATGAAACTTATACCACTGGATAGAGGGACATGTGAACTATTCAAAGATGCAAAGAATGCCGGATTTGGACCATTATCAAGTCTTTTATGGAGGGATATACTGAGCAATGTATGTGCAGGAAGGTTGAATCCAAGCTGTGCACAAGGAACAACCGCTGCCAAATTGAAAGGAGTAGGCAAAAACTTCACACTTCTTTCCAGAATATCTCTCTAACTACAACGAATGTGGATATGAAACTTATATCACTGGATAGAGGAACATGTGCGCTGTCTGAAAATGCAACAATTGCCGAATTTGGAGCATTTTCAAGTCTAGTATGAGGGGATATAGAGAGCAATGTATTCGCGGGAAGTTAGAATCCAAAGTCTTCACAAGGCAAGCAACAGGACAAAAACTTAATTCTTTCCAGAATATCTCTCTAACTTCGACAAATGTGGATGTGAAACTTATATCAATGGATAGAGGAACATATGAGCTTTCTGAAAATGCAACAATTGCCGAATTTGGACCATTTTCAAGTCTAGTATGAGGGGATATAGGGAGCAATGTATGCGCGGGAAGTTAGAATCCAAAGTCTTCACAAGGCAAGCCGCAGGATAAAAACGTAACAAATCTTTCCAGAATATCTCTCTAACTACAACGAATGTGGATATGAAACTTATACCACTGGATAGAGGGACATGTGAACTATTCGAAAATGCAAAGAATGCCGGATTTGGACCATTATCAAGTCTTTTATGGAGGGATAAACTGAGCAATGTATGTGCAGGAAGGTTGAATCCAAGCTGTGCACAAGGAACAACCGCTGCCAAATTGAAAGGAGTAGGCAAAAACTTCACACTTCTTTCCAGAATATCTCTCTAACTACAACGAATGTGGATATGAAACTTATATCACTGGATAGAGGAACATGTGAGCTGTCTGAAAATACAACAATTGCCGAATTTGGATAATTTTCAAGTCTAGTATGAGGGGGTATAGAGAGCAATGTATGCACGGGAAGTTAGAATCCAAAGTCTTCACAAGGCAAGCAGCAGGACAAAAACGTAACAATTCTTTCAAAAATATCTCTCTAACTACAACGAATGTGGATATGAAACTTATACCACTGGATAGAGGGACATGTGAACTATTCAAAGATGCAAAGATTGCCGGATTTGGACCATTTAAGTCTTTTATGGAGGGATAAACTGAGCAATGTATGTGCAGGAAGGTTGAATCCAAGCTGTGCACAAGGAACAACCGCTGCCAAATTGAAAGGAGTAGGCAAAAACTTCACACTTCTTTCCAGAATATCTCTCTAACTACAACGAATGTGGATATGAAACTTATATCACTGGATAGAGGAACATGTGAGCTGTCTGAAAATACAACAATTGCCGAATTTGGAGCATTTTCAAGTCTAGTATGAGGGGATATAGAGAGCAATGTATGCACGGGAAGTTAGAATCCAAAGTCTTCACAAGGCAAGCAGCAGGACAAAAACGTAACAAATCTTTCGAGAATATCTCTCTAACTACAACAAATGTGGATATGAAACTTATACCACTGGATAGAGGGACATGTGAACTATTCAAAGAGCCAAAGATTGCCGGATTTCGACCATTATAAGTCTTTTATGGAGGGATATACTGAGCAAAGTATGTGCAGGAAAGTCGAATCCAAGGTGTGCACAAGGAACAACCGCTGCCAAATTGAAAGGAGTAGGCAAAAACTATACAAATCTTTCGAGAATATCTCTCTAACTACAACGAATGTGGATATGAAACTTATACCACTGGATAGAGGGACATGTGAACTATTCAAAGATGCAAAGAATGCCGGATTTGGACCATTATCAAGTCTTTTATGGAGGGATATACTGAGCAATGTATGTGCAGGAAGGTTGAATCCAAGCTGTGCACAAGGAACAACCGCTGCCAAATTGAAAGGAGTAGGCAAAAACTTCACACTTCTTTCCAGAATATCTCTCTAACTACAACGAATGTGGATATGAAACTTATATCACTGGATAGAGGAACATGTGCGCTGTCTGAAAATGCAACAATTGCCGAATTTGGAGCATTTTCAAGTCTAGTATGAGGGGATATAGAGAGCAATGTATTCGCGGGAAGTTAGAATCCAAAGTCTTCACAAGGCAAGCAACAGGACAAAAACTTAATTCTTTCCAGAATATCTCTCTAACTTCGACAAATGTGGATGTGAAACTTATATCAATGGATAGAGGAACATATGAGCTTTCTGAAAATGCAAAGATTACCGAATTTGGACCATTTTCAAGTCTAGTATGAAGGGATATAGGGAGCAATGTATGCGCGGGAAGTTAGAATCCAAAGTCTTCACAAGGCAAGCAGCAGGACAAAAACGTAACAATTCTTTTAAAAATATCTCTCTAACTACAACGAATGTGGATATGAAACTTATACCACTGGATAGAGGGACATGTGAACTATTCAAAGATGCAAAGAATGCCGGATTTGGACCATTATCAAGTCTTTTATGGAGGGATATACTGAGCAATGTATGTGCAGGAAGGTTGAATCCAAGGTTTGCACAAGGAACAACCGCTGCCAAATTGAAAGGAGTAGGCAAAAACTTCACACTTCTTTCCAGAATATCTCTCTAACTACAACGAATGTGGATATGAAACTTATATCACTGGATAGAGGAACATGTGAGCTGTCTGAAAATGCAACAATTGCCGAATTTGGAGCATTTTCAATTCTAGTATGAGGGGATATAGAGAGCAATGTATGCACGGGAAGTTAGAATCCAAAGTCTTCACAAGGCAAGCAGCAGGACAAAAACGTAACAAATCTTTCGAGAATATCTCTCTAACTACAACGAATGTGGATATGAAACTTATACCACTGGATAGAGGGACCTGTGAACTATTCAAAAATGCAAATAATGCCGGATTTGGACCATTATCGAGTCTTTTATGGAGGGATATAGGGAGCAAGGTATGCGCGGGAAGTTAGAATCCAAAGTGTTCACAAGTCAAGCAACAGGACGAAAACTTAATTCTTTCCAGAATATCTCTCTAACTTCGACAAATGTGGATATGAAACTTATATCAATGGATAGACGAGCATGGGAGCTTTCTGAAAATGCAAAGATTACCTAATTTGGACCATTTTCAAGTCTAGTATGAAGGGATATAGGGAGCAATGTATGCGCGGGAAGTTAGAATCCAAAGTGTTCAAAAGGCAAGCAACAGGACAAAAACTTAACAAGTCTTTCGAAAATATCTCTCTAACTACATCGAATGTGGATGTGAAACTTATACCAATGGATGGAAGAAAACGTGAACTATTCAAAGATGCAAAGATTGCCGGATTTGGACCATTATAAGTCTTTTATGAAGGGATATACTGAGCAATGTATGTGCAGGAAGGTCGAATCCTAGGTGTGCACAAGGAACAACCGCTGCCAAATTGAAAGGAGTAGGCAAAAACTTCACACTTCTTTCCAGAATATCTCTCTAACTACAACGACTGTGGATATGAAACTTATATCACTCGATAGAGGAACATGTGAGCTGTCTGAAAATGCAACAATTGCCGAATTTGGAGCATTTTCAAGTCTAGTATGAGGGGATATAGAGAGCAATGTATTCGCGGGAAGTTAGAATCCAAAGTCTTCACAAGGCAAGCAACAGGACAAAAACTTAATTCTTTCCAGAATATCTCTCTAACTTCGACAAATGTGGATGTGAAACTTATATCAATGGATAGAGGAACATATGAGCTTTCTGAAAATGCAACAATTGCCGAATTTGGACCATTTTCAAGTCTAGTATGAGGGGATATAGAGAGCAATGTATGCGCGGGAAGTTAGAATCCAAAGTCTTCACAAGGCAAGCCGCAGGATAAAAACGTAACAAATCTTTCCAGAATATCTCTCTAACTACAACGAATGTGGATATGAAACTTATACCACTGGATAGAGGGACATGTGAACTATTCAAAAATGCAAAGAATGAGGGATTTGGACCATTATCAAGTCTTTTATGGAGGGATAAACTGAGCAATGTATGTGCAGGAAGGTTGAATCCAAGCTGTGCACAAGGAACAACCGCTGCCAAATTGAAAGGAGTAGGCAAAAACTTCACACTTCTTTCCAGAATATCTCTCTAACTACAACGAATGTGGATATGAAACTTATATCACTGGATAGAGGAACATGTGAGCTGTCTGAAAATACAACAATTGCCGAATTTGGAGCATTTTCAAGTCTAGTATGAGGGGATATAGAGAGCAATGTATGCACGGGAAGTTAGAATCCAAAGTCTTCACAAGGCAAGCAGCAGGACAAAAACGTAACAAATCTTTCGAGAATATCTCTCTAACTACAACAAATGTGGATATGAAACTTATACCACTGGATAGAGGGACATGTGAACTATTCAAAGAGCCAAAGATTGCCGGATTTCGACCATTATAAGTCTTTTATGGAGGGATATACTGAACAAAGTATGTGCAGGAAGGTCGAATCCAAGGTGTGCACAAGGAACAACCGCTGCCAAATTGAAAGGAGTAGGCAAAAACTATACAAATCTTTCGAGAATATCTCTCTAACTACAACGAATGTGGATATGAAACTTATACCACTGGATAGAGGGACATGTGAACTATTCAAAGATGCAAAGAATGCCGGATTTGGACCATTATCAAGTCTTTTATGGAGGGATATACTGAGCAATGTATGTGCAGGAAGGTTGAATCCAAGGTGTGCACAAGGAACAACCGCTGCCAAATTGAAAGGAGTAGGCAAAAACTTCACACTTCTTTCCAGAATATCTCTCTAACTACAACGAATGTGGATATGAAACTTATATCACTGGATAGAGGAACATGTGAGCTGTCTGAAAATGCAACAATTGCCGAATTTGGAGCATTTTCAATTCTAGTATGAGGGGATATAGAGAGCAATGTATGCACGGGAAGTTAGAATCCAAAGTCTTCACAAGGCAAGCAGCAGGACAAAAACGTAACAAATCTTTCAAAAATATCTCTCTAACTACAACGAATGTGGATATGAAACTTATACCACTGGATAGAGGGACCTGTGAACTATTCAAAAATGCAAATAATGCCGGATTTGGACCATTATCGAGTCTTTTATGGAGGGATATAGGGAGCAAGGTATGCGCGGGAAGTTAGAATCCAAAGTGTTCACAAGGCAAGCAACAGGACGAAAACTTAATTCTTTCCAGAATATCTCTCTAACTTCGACAAATGTGGATATGAAACTTATATCAATGGATAGAGGAGCATGGGAGCTTTCTGAAAATGCAAAGATTACCGAATTTGGACCATTTTCAAGTCTAGTATGAAGGGATATAGGGAGCAATGTATGCGCGGGAAGTTAGAATCCAAAGTGTTCAAAAGGCAAGCAACAGGACAAAAACTTAACAAGTCTTTCGAAAATATCTCTCTAACTATATCAAATGTGGATGTGAAACTTATACCAATGGATGGAGGAACATGTGAACTATTCAAAGATGCAAAGATTGCCGGATTTGGACCATTATAAGTCTTTTATGAAGGGATATACTGAGCAATGTATGTGCAGGAAGGTCGAATCCTAGTGTGCACAAGGAACAACCGCTGCCAAATTGAAAGGAGTAGGCAAAAACTTCACACTTCTTTCCAGAATATCTCTCTAACTACAACGACTGTGGATATGAAACTTATATCACTGGATAGAGGAACATGTGAGCTCTCTGAAAATGCAACAATTGCCGAATTTGGAGCATTTTCAAGTCTAGTATGAGGGGATATAGAGAGCAATGTATTCGCGGGAAGTTAGAATCCAAAGTCTTCACAAGGCAAGCAACAGGACAAAAACTTAATTCTTTCCAGAATATCTCTCTAACTTCGACAAATGTGGATGTGAAACTTATATCAATGGATAGAGGAACATATGAGCTTTCTGAAAATGCAAAGATTACCGAATTTGGACCATTTTCAAGTCTAGTATGAGGGGATATAGGGAGCAATGTATGCGCGGGAAGTTAGAATCCAAAGTCTTCACAAGGCAAGCCGCAGGATAAAAACGTAACAAATCTTTCCAGAATATCTCTCTAACTACAACAAATGTGGATATGAAACTTATACCACTGGATAGAGGGACATGTGAACTATTAAAAAATGCAAAGAATGCCGGATTTGGACCATTATCAAGTCTTTTATGGAGGGATAAACTGAGCAATGTATGTGCAGGAAGGTTGAATCCAAGCTGTGCACAAGGAACAACTGCTGCCAAATTGAAAGGAGTAGGCAAAAACTTCACACTTCTTTCCAGAATATCTCTCTAACTACAACGAATGTGGATATGAAACTTATATCACTGGATAGAGGAACATGTGAGCTGTCTGAAAATACAACAATTGCCGAATTTGGATAATTTTCAAGTCTAGTATGAGGGGGTATAGAGAGCAATGTATGCACGGGAAGTTAGAATCCAAAGTCTTCACAAGGCAAGCAGCAGGACAAAAACGTAACAATTCTTTCAAAAATATCTCTCTAACTACAACGAATGTGGATATGAAACTTATACCACTGGATAGAGGGACATGTGAACTATTCAAAGATGCAAAGAATGCCGGATTTGGACCATTATCAAGTCTTTTATGGAGGGATATACTGAGCAATGTATGTGCAGGAAGGTTGAATCCAAGGTGTGCACAAGGAACAACCGCTGCCAAATTGAAAGGAGTAGGCAAAAACTTCACACTTCTTTCCAGAATATCTCTCTAACTACAACGAATGTGGATATGAAACTTATATCACTGGATAGAGGAACATGTGAGCTGTCTGAAAATGCAAAGATTGCCGAATTTGGAGCATTTTCAAGTCTAGTATGAGGGGATATAGAGAGCAATGTATGTGCGGGAAGTTAGAATCCAAAGTCTTCACAAGGCAAGCAACAGCACAAAAAAGTAACAAATCTTTCGAGAATATCTCTCTAACTACAACGAATGTGGATATGAAACTTATACCACTGGATAGAGGGCCATGTGAACTATTCAAAGATGCAACGATTGCCAGATTTGGACCATTATCAAGTCTTTTATGGAGGGATATAGGGAGCAAGGTATGCGCGGGAAGTTAGAATCCAAAGTCTTCACAAGGCAAGCAACAGGACGAAAACTTAATTCTTTCCAGAATATCTCTCTAACTTCGACACATGTGGATATGAAACTTATATCAATGGATAGACGAGCATGGGAGCTTTCTGAAAATGCAAAGATTACCCAATTTGGACCATTTTCAAGTCTAGTATGAAGGGATATAGGGAGCAATGTATGCGCGGGAAGTTAGAATCCAAAGTGTTCAAAAGGCAAGCAACAGGACAAAACCTTAACAAGTCTTTCGAAAATATCTCTCTAACTACATCGAATGTGGATGTGAAACTTATACCAATGGATGGAAGAACATGTGAACTATTCAAAGATGCAAAGATTGCCGGATTTGGACCATTATAAGTCTTTTATGAAGGGATATACTGAGCAATGTATGTGCAGGAAGGTCGAATCCTAGGTGTGCACAAGGAACAACCGCTGCCAAATTGAAAGGAGTAGGCAAAAACTTCACACTTCTTTCCAGAATATCTCTCTAACTACAACGACTGTGGATATGAAACTTATATCACTGGATAGAGGAACATGTGAGCTCTCTGAAAATGCAACGATTGCCGAATTTGGAGCATTTTCAAGTCTAGTATGAGGGGATATAGAGAGCAATGTATGCACGGGAAGTTAGAATCCAAAGTCTTCACAAGGCAAGTAGCAGGACAAAAACGTAACAAATCTTTCGAAAATATCTCTCTAACTACAACGAATGTGGATATGAAACTTATATCACTGGATGCAGGGACATGTGAACTATTAAAAAATGCAAAGATTGCCGGATTTGGAGGATTAACAAGTCTTTATGGAGGGATATACTGAGCAATGTATGTGCAGGAAGTTCGAATCCTAGGTGTGCACAAGGAACAACCGCTGCCAAATTGAAAGGAGGAGGCAAAAACTTCACACTTCTCGCGAGAATATCTCTCTAACTACAACGAATGTGGATATGAAACTTATATCACAGGATAGAGAAACATGTGAACTATCCAAAAGTTCAAAGGTTGAAGGATTTGGAGCATTATCGAGTCTTTTATTGAGGAATATACGGAGCAATGTATGTGAAGAAAGTTAGAATCCAAAGTGTTCACAAGGCAAGCAGAAGAACAAAAACTTCACACTTCTCTCGAGAATATCTCTCTAACTACAACCAATGTGGATATTAAACTTATATCACTGGATAGAGGGCCATGTGAACTATTCAAAGATGCAAAGAATGACGGATTTGGACCATTATCAAGTCTTTTATGGAGGGATAAACTGAGCAATGTATGTGCAGGAAGGTTGAATCCAAGCTGTGCACAAGGAACAACCGCTGCCAAATTGAAAGGAGTAGGCAAAAACTTCACACTTCTTTCCAGAATATCTCTCTAACTACAACGAATGTGGATATGAAACTTATATCACTGGATAGAGGAACATGTGAGCTGTCTGAAAATGCAACAATTGCCGAATTTGGACCATTTTCAAGTCTAGTATGAGGGGATATAGAGAACAATGTATGCACGGGAAGTTAGAATCCAAAGTCTTCACAAGGCAAGCAGCAGGACAAAAACGTAACAAATCTTTCAAAAAAATCCCTCTAACTACAACGAATGTGGATATGAAACTTATACCACTGGATAGAGGGCCATGTGAACTATTCAAAGATGCAAAGTTTGCCGGATTTGGACCATTATAAGTCTTTTATGGAGGGATATACTGAGCAATGTATGTGCAGGAAGTTCGAATCCTAGGTGTGCACAAGGAACAACCGCTGCCAAATTGAAAGGAGTAGGCAAAAACTTCACACTTCTTTCCAGAATATCTCTCTAACTACAACGACTGTGGATATGAAACTTATATCACTGGATAGAGGAACATGTGAGCTCTCTGAAAATGCAACGATTGCCGAATTTGGAGCATTTTCAAGTCTAGTATGAGGGGATATAGAGAGCAGTGTATGCACGGGAAGTTAGAATCCAAAGTCTTCACAAGGCAAGTAGCAGGACAAAAACGTAACAAATCTTTCGAAAATATCTCTCTAACTACAACGAATGTGGATATGAAACTTATATCACTGGATGCAGGGACATGTGAACTATTAAAAAATGCAAAGATTGCCGGATTTGGAGGATTAACAAGTCTTTATGGAGGGATATACTGAGCAATGTATGTGCAGGAAGTTCGAATCCTAGGTGTGCACAAGGAACAACCGCTGCCAAATTGAAAGGAGTAGGCAAAAACTTCACACTTCTCTCGAGAATATCTTTCTAACTACAACGAATGTGGATATGAAACTTATATCACAGGATAGAGAAACATGTGAACCATCCAAAAGTTCAAAGGTTGAAGGATTTGGAGCATTATCGAGTCTTTTATTGAGGAATATACGGAGCAATGTATGTGAAGAAAGTTAGAATCCAAAGTGTTCACAAGGCAAGCAGAAGAACAAAAATTTCACACTTCTTACGAGAATATCTCTCTAACTACAACGAATGTGGATATGAAACTTATACCACTGGATAGAGGGACATGTGAACTATTCAAAAATGCAAAGAATGACGGATTTGGACCATTATCAAGTCTTTTATGGAGGGATAAACTGAGCAATGTATGTGCAGGAAGGTTGAATCCAAGCTGTGCACAAGGAACAACCGCTGCCAAATTGAAAGGAGTAGGCAAAAACTTCACACTTCTTTCCAGAATATCTCTCTAACTACAACGAATGTGGATATGAAACTTATATCACTGGATAGAGGAACATGTGAGCTGTCTGAAAATGCAACAATTGCCGAATTTGGACCATTTTCAAGTCTAGTATGAGGGGATATAGAGAACAATGTATGCACGGGAAGTTAGAATCCAAAGTCTTCACAAGGCAAGCAGCAGGACAAAAACGTAACAAATCTTTCAAAAAAATCCCTCTAACTACAACGAATGTGGATATGAAACTTATACCACTGGATAGAGGGCCATGTGAACTATTCAAAGATGCAAAGTTTGCCGGATTTGGACCATTATAAGTCTTTTATGGAGGGATATACTGAGCAATGTATGTGCAGGAAGTTCGAATCCTAGGTGTGCACAAGGAACAACCGCTGCCAAATTGAAAGGATCAGGGAAAACCTTCACACTTCTTTCCAGAATATCTCTCTAACTACAGCGAATGTGGATATGAAACTTATATCACTGGATGCAGGGACATGTGAACTATTCAAAAATGCAAAGATTGCCGGATTTGGACCATTATCAAGTCTTTATGGAGGGATATAGGGAGCAATGTATGCGCGGGAAGTTAGAATCCAAAGTGTTCACAAGGCAAGCAACAGGACAAAAACTTAATTCTTTCCAGAATATCTCTCTAACTTCGACAAATGTGGATATGAAACTTATATCAATGGATAGAGGAACATGTGAGCTTTCTGAAAATGCAAAGATTACCGAATTTGGACCATTTTCAAGTCTAGTATGAAGGGATATAGGGAGCAATGTATGCGCAGGAAGTTAGAATCCAAAGTCTTCACAAGGCAAGCCGCAGGATAAAAACGTAAAAACTCTTTCCAGAATATCTCTCTAACTACAACGAATGTGGATATGAAACTTATACCACTGGATAGAGGGACATGTGAACTATTCAAAAATGCAAAGAATGCCGGATTTGGAGCATTATCAAGTCTTTTATGGAGGGATAAACTGAGCAATGTATGTGCAGGAAGGTTGAATCCAAGCTGTGCACAAGGAACAACCGCTGCCAAATTGAAAGGAGTAGGCAAAAACTTCACACTTCCTTCCAGAATATCTCTCTAACTACAACGAATGTGGATATGAAACTTATATCACTGGATAGAGGAACATGTGAGCTGTCTGAAAATGCAACAATTGCCGAATTTGGAGCATTTTCAAGTCTAGTATGAGGGGATATAGAGAGCAATGTATGCACGGGAAGTTAGAATCCAAAGTCTTCACAAGGCAAGCAGCAGGACAAAAAAACGTAACAAATCTTTCGAAAATATCTCTCTAACTACAACGAATGTGGATATGAAACTTATACCACTGGATAGAGGGACATGTGAACTATTCAAAAATGCAAAGAATGCCGGATTTGGACCATTATCAAGTCTTTTATGGAGGGATATACTGAGCAATGTATGTGCAGGAAGGTTGAATCCAAGGTGTGCACAAGGAACAACCGCTGCCAAATTGAAAGGAGTAGGCAAAAACTTCACACTTCTTTCCAGAATATCTCTCTAACTACAACGAATGTGGATATGAAACTTATATCACTGGATAGAGGAACATGTGAGCTGTCTGAAAATGCAAAGATTGCCGAATTTGGAGCATTTTCAAGTCTAGTATGAGGGGATATAGAGAGCAATGTATGTGCGGGAAGTTAGAATCCAAAGTCTTCACAAGGCAAGCAACAGCACAAAAAAGTAACAAATCTTTCGAGAATATCTCTCTAACTACAACGAATGTGGATATGAAACTTATACCACTGGATAGAGGGCCATGTGAACTATTCAAAGATGCAAATAATGCCGGATTTGGACCATTATCGAGTCTTTTATGGAGGGATATAGGGAGCAAGGTATGCGCGGGAAGTTAGAATCCAAAGTGTTCACAAGGCTAGCAACAGGACGAAAACTTAATTCTTTCCAGAATATCTCTCTAACTTCGACAAATGTGGATATGAAACTTATATCAATGGATAGACGAGCATGGGAGCTTTCTGAAAATGCAAAGATTACCTAATTTGGACCATTTTCAAGTCTAGTATGAAGGGATATAGGGAGCAATGTATGCGCGGGAAGTTAGAATCCAAAGTGTTCAAAAGGCAAGCAACAGGACAAAAACTTAACAAGTCTTTCGAAAATATCTCTCTAACTACATCGAATGTGGATGTGAAACTTATACCAATGGATGGAGGAACATGTGAACTATTCAAAGATGCAAAGATTGCCGGATTTGGACCATTATAAGTCTTTTATGAAGGGATATACTGAGCAATGTATGTGCAGGAAGGTCGAATCCTAGGTGTGCACAAGGAACAACCGCTGCCAAATTGAAAGGAGTAGGCAAAAACTTCACACTTCTTTCCAGAATATCTCTCTAACTACAACGACTGTGGATATGAAACTTATATCACTGGATGCAGGGACATGTGAGCTCTCTGAAAATGCAACGATTGCCGAATTTGGAGCATTTTCAAGTCTAGTATGAGGGGATATAAAGAGCAATGTATTCGCGGGAAGTTAGAATCCAAAGTCTTCACAAGGCAAGCAACAGGACAAAAACTTAATTCTTTCCAGAATATATCTCTAACTTCGACAAATGTGGATGTGAAACTTATATCAATGGATAGAGGAACATATGAGCTTTCTGAAAATGCAAAGATTACCGAATTTGGACCATTTTCAAGTCTAGTATGAGGGGATATAGGGAGCAATGTATGCGCGGGAAGTTAGAATCCAAAGTCTTCACAAGGCAAGCCGCAGGATAAAAACGTAACAAATCTTTCCAGAATATCTCTCTAACTACAACGAATGTGGATATGAAACTTATACCACTGGATAGAGGGACATGTGAACTATTCAAAAATGCAAAGAATGCCGGATTTGGAGCATTATCAAGTCTTTTATGGAGGGATAAACTGAGCAATGTATGTGCAGGAAGGTTGAATCCAAGCTGTGCACAAGGAACAACCGCTGCCAAATTGAAAGGAGTAGGCAAAAACTTCACACTTCTTTCCAGAATATCTCTCTAACTACAACGAATGTGGATATGAAACTTATATCACTGGATAGAGGAACATGTGAGCTCTCTGAAAATGCAACAATTGCCGAATTTAGAGCATTTTCAAGTCTAGTATGAGGGGATATAGAGAGCAATGTATGCACGGGAAGTTAGAATCCAAAGTCTTCACAAGGCAAGTAGCAGGACAAAAACGTAACAAATCTTTCGAAAATATCTCTCTAACTACAACGAATGTGGATATGAAACTTATATCACTGGATGCAGGGACATGTGAACTATTAAAAAATGCAAAGATTGCCGGATTTGGACCATTATCAAGTCTTTATGGAGGGATATACTGAGCAATGTATGTGCAGGAAGTTCGAATCCTAGGTGTGCACAAGGAACAACCGCTGCAAAATTGAAAGGAGTAGGCAAAAACTTCACACTTCTTTCCAGAATATCTCTCTAACTACAACGAATGTGGATATGAAACTTATATCACTGGATAGAGGAACATGTGAGCTGTCTGAAAATGCAACAATTGCCGAATTTGGAGCATTTTCAATTCTAGTATGAGGGGATATAGAGAGCAATGTATGCACGGGAAGTTAGAATCCAAAGTCTTCACAAGGCAAGCAGCAGGACAAAAACGTAACAAATCTTTCGAGAATATCTCTCTAACTACAACGAATGTGGATATGAAACTTATACCACTGGATAGAGGGCCATGTGAACTATTCAAAAATGCAAATAATGCCGGATTTGGACCATTATCGAGTCTTTTATGGAGGGATATAGGGAGCAAGGTATGCGCGGGAAGTTAGAATCCAAAGTGTTCACAAGGCAAGCAACAGGACGAAAACTTAATTCTTTCCAGAATATCTCTCTAACTTCGACAAATGTGGATATGAAACTTATATCAATGGATAGACGAGCATGGGAGCTTTCTGAAAATGCAAAGATTACCTAATTTGGACCATTTTCAAGTCTAGTATGAAGGGATATAGGGAGCAATGTATGCGCGGGAAGTTAGAATCCAAAGTCTTCAAAAGGCAAGCAACAGGACAAAAACTTAACAAGTCTTTCGAAAATATCTCTCTAACTACATCGAATGTGGATGTGAAACTTATACCAATGGATGGAGGAACATGTGAACTATTCAAAGATGCAAAGATTGCCGGATTTGGACCATTATAAGTCTTTTATGGAGGGATATACTGAGCAATGTATGTGCAGGAAGGTCGAATCCTAGGTGTGCACAAGGAACAACCGCTGCCAAATTGAAAGGAGTAGGCAAAAACTTCACACTTCTTTCCAGAATATCTCTCTAACTACAACGACTGTGGATATGAAACTTATATCACTGGATAGAGGAACATGTGAGCTCTCTGAAAATGCAACGATTGCCGAATTTGGAGCATTTTCAAGTCTAGTATGAGGGGATATAAAGAGCAATGTATTCGCGGGAAGTTAGAATCCAAAGTCTTCACAAGGCAAGCAACAGGACAAAAACTTAATTCTTTCCAGAATATATCTCTAACTTCGACAAATGTGGATGTGAAACTTATATCAATGGATAGAGGAACATGTGAGCTTTCTGAAAATGCAAAGATTACCGAATTTGGAGCATTTTCAAGTCTAGTATGAGGGGATATAGAGAGCAATGTATGCGCGGGAAGTTAGAATCCAAAGTCTTCACAAGGCAAGCGGCAGGATAAAAACGTAACAAATCTTTCCAGAATATCTCTCTAACTACAACGAATGTGGATATGAAACTTATACCACTGGATAGAGGGACATGTGAACTATTCAAAAATGCAAAGAATGCCGGATTTGGACCATTATCAAGTCTTTTATGGAGGGATAAACTGAGCAATGTATGTGCAGGAAGGTTGAATCCAAGCTGTGCACAAGGAACAACCGCTGCCAAATTGAAAGGAGTAGGCAAAAACTTCACACTTCTTTCCAGAATATCTCTCTAACTACAACGAATGTGGATATGAAACTTATATCACTGGATAGAGGAACATGTGAGCTGTCTGAAAATGCAACAATTGCCGAATTTGGAGCATTTTCAAGTCTAGTATGAGGGGATATAGAGAGCAATGTATGCACGGGAAGTTAGAATCCAAAGTCTTCACAAGGCAAGTAGCAGGACAAAAACGTAACAAATCTTTCGAAAATATCTCTCTAACTACAACGAATGTGGATATGAAACTTATATCACTGGATGCAGGGACATGTGAACTATTCAAAAATGCAAAGATTGCCGGATTTGGACCATTATCAAGTCTTTATGGAGGGATATACTGAGCAATGTATGTGCAGGAAGTTCGAATCCTAGGTCTGCACAAGGAACAACCGCTGCCAAATTGAAAGGAGTAGGCAAAAACTTCACACTTCTCTCGAGAATATCTCTCTAACTACAACGAATGTGGATATGAAACTTATATCACAGGATAGAGAAACATGTGAACTATCCAAAAGTTCAAAGGTTGAAGGATTTCGAGCATTATCGAGTCTTTTATTGAGGAATATACGGAGCAATGTATGTGAAGAAAGTTAGAATCCAAAGTGTTCACAAGGCAAGCAGAAAAACAAAAACTTTACTCTTCTTTCGAGAAAATCTCTCTAACTTCAACGAATGTGGATATGAAACTTATACCACTGGATAGAGGGACATGTGAACTATTCAAAAATGCAAAGAATGCCGGATTTGGACCATTATCAAGTCTTTTATGGAGGGATAAACTGAGCAATGTATGTGCAGGAAGGTTGAATCCAAGCTGTGCACAAGGAACAACCGCTGCCAAATTGAAAGGAGTAGGCAAAAACTTCACACTTCTTTCCAGAATATCTCTCTAACTACAACGAATGTGGATATGAAACTTATATCACTGGATAGAGGAACATGTGAGCTGTCTGCAAATGCAACAATTGCCGAATTTGGAGCATTTTCAAGTCTAGTATGAGGGGATATAGAGAGCAATGTATGCACGGGAAGTTAGAATCCAAAGTGTTCACAAGGCAAGCAGCAGGACAAAAACGTAACAAATCTTTCAAAAAAATCCCTCTAACTACAACGAATGTGGATATGAAACTTATACCACTGGATAGAGGGCCATGTGAACTATTCAAAGATGCAAAGATTGCCGGATTTGGACCATTATAAGTCTTTTATGGAGGGATATACTGAGCAATGTATGTGCAGGAAGTTCGAATCCTAGGTGTGCACAAGGAACAACCGCTGCCAAATTGAAAGGAGTAGGGAAAACCTTCACACTTCTTTCCAGAATATCTCTCTAACTACAGCGAATGTGGATATGAAACTTATATCACTGGATGCAGGGACATGTGAACTATTCAAAAATGCAAAGATTGCCGGATTTGGACCATTATCAAGTCTTTATGGAGGGATATAGGGAGCAATGTATGCGCGGGAAGTTAGAATCCAAAGTGTTCACAAGGCAAGCAACAGGACAAAAACTTAATTCTTTCCAGAATATCTCTCTAACTTCGACAAATGTGGATATGAAACTTATATCAATGGATAGAGGAACATGTGAGCTTTCTGAAAATGCAAAGATTACCGAATTTGGACCATTTTCAAGTCTAGTATGAAGGGATATAGGGAGCAATGTATGCGCGGGAAGTTAGAATCCAAAGTCTTCACAAGGCAAGCCGCAGGATAAAAACGTAAAAAATCTTTCCAGAATATCTCTCTAACTACAACGAATGTGGATATGAAACTTATACCACTGGATAGAGGGACATGTGAACTATTCAAAAATGCAAAGAATGCCGGATTTGGAGCATTATCAAGTCTTTTATGGAGGGATAAACTGAGCAATGTATGTGCAGGAAGGTTGAATCCAAGCTGTGCACAAGGAACAACCGCTGCCAAATTGAAAGGAGTAGGCAAAAACTTCACACTTCTTTCCAGAATATCTCTCTAACTACAACGAATGTGGATATGAAACTTATATCACTGGATAGAGGAACATGTGAGCTGTCTGAAAATGCAACAATTGCCGAATTTGGAGCATTTTCAAGTCTAGTATGAGGGGATATAGAGAGCAATGTATGCACGGGAAGTTAGAATCCAAAGTCTTCACAAGGCAAGCAGCAGGACAAAAACGTAACAAATCTTTCGAAAATATCTCTCTAACTACAACGAATGTGGATATGAAACTTATACCACTGGATAGAGGGACCTGTGAACTATTCAAAAATGCAAAGAATGCCGGATTTGGACCATTATCAAGTCTTTTATGGAGGGATATACTGAGCAATGTATGTGTAGGAAGATTGAATCCAAGGTGTGCACAAGGAACAACCGCTGCCAAATTGAGAGGAGTTGGCAAAAACTTCACACTTCTTTCCAGAATATCTCTCTAACTACAACGAATGTGGATATGAAACTTATATCACTGGATGCAGGGACATGTGAACTATTAAAAAATGCAAAGATTGCCGGATTTGGACCATTATCAAGTCTTTATGGAGGGATATAGGGAGCAATGTATGCGCGGGAAGTTAGAATCCAAAGTGTTCACAAGGCAAGCAACAGGACAAAAACTTAATTCTTTCCAGAATATCTCTCTAACTTCGACAAATGTGGATATGAAACTTATATCAATGGATAGACGAGCATGGGAGCTTTCTGAAAATGCAACGATTACCTAATTT
Source organism: Acanthaster planci (assembly GCF_054643075.1). Taxonomy (NCBI): domain Eukaryota; kingdom Metazoa; phylum Echinodermata; class Asteroidea; order Valvatida; family Acanthasteridae; genus Acanthaster; species Acanthaster planci. Next base: position 45,342 of record NW_028257677.1, on the reverse strand, counting down.
GGACCATTTTCAAGTCTAGTATGAAGGGATATAGGGAGCAATGTATGCGCGGGAAGTTAGAATCCAAAGTGTTCAAAAGGCAAGCAACAGGACAAAAACTTAACACGTCTTTCGAAAATATCTCTCTAACTACGTCGAATGTGGATGTGAAACTTATACCAATGGATGGAGGAACATGTGAACTATTCAAAGATGCAAAGATTGCCGGATTTGGACCATTATAAGTCTTTTATGAAGGGATATACTGAGCAATGTATGTGCAGGAAGGTCGAATCCTAGGTGTGCACAAGGAACAACCGCTGCCAAATTGAAAGGAGTAGGCAAAAACTTCACACTTCTTTCCAGAATATCTCTCTAACTACAACGACTGTGGATATGAAACTTATATCACTGGATAGAGGAACATGTGAGCTCTCTGAAAATGCAACAATTGCCGAATTTGGAGCATTTTCAAGTCTAGTATGAGGGGATATAGGGAGCAATGTATGCGCGGGAAGTTAGAATCCAAAGTGTTCACAAGGCAAGCAACAGGACAAAAACTTAATTCTTTCCAGAATATCTCTCTAACTTCGACAAATGTGGATATGAAACTTATATCAATGGATAGAGGAACATGTGAGCTTTCTGAAAATGCAAAGATTACCGAATTTGGACCATTTTCAAGTCTAGTATGAAGGGATATAGGGAGCAATGTATGCGCGGGAAGTTAGAATCCAAAGTCTTCACAAGGCAAGCCGCAGGATAAAAACGTAACAAATCTTTCCAGAATATCTCTCTAACTACAACGAATGTGGATATGAAACTTATACCACTGGATAGAGGGACATGTGAACTATTCAAAAATGCAAAGAATGCCGGATTTGGACCATTATCAAGTCTTTTGTGGAGGGATATACTGAGCAATGTATGTGCAGGAAGGTTGAATCCAAGCTGTGCACAAGGAAAAACCGTTGCCAAATTGAAAGGAGTAGGCAAAAACTTCACACTTCTTTCCAGAATATCTCTCTAACTACAACGAATGTGGATATGAAACTTATATCACTGGATAGAGGAACATGTGAGCTGTCTGAAAATCCAACAATTGCCGAATTTGGAGCATTTTCAAGTCTAGTATGAGGGGATATAGAGAGCAATGTATGCACGGGAAGTTAGAATCCAAAGTCTTCACAAGGCAAGCAGCAGGACAAAAACGTAACAAATCTTTCGAAAATATCTCTCTAACTACAACGAATGTGGATATGAAACTTATACCACTGGATAGAGGGCCATGTGAACTATTCAAAAATGCGAAGAATGCCGGATTTGGAGCATTATCAAGTCCTTTATGGAGGGATAAACTGAGCAATGTATGTGCAGGAAGGTTGAATCCAAGCTGTGCACAAGGAACAACCGCTGCCAAATTAAAAGGAGTAGGCAAAAACTTCACACTTCTTTCCAGAATATCTCTCTAACTACAACGAATGTGGATATGAAACTTATATCACTGGATAGAGGAACATGTGAGCTCTCTGAAAATGCAACAATTGCCGAATTTGGAGCATTTTCAAGTCTAGTATGAGGGGATATAGAGAGCAATGTATGCACGGGAAGTTAGAATCCAAAGTCTTCACAAGGCAAGTAGCAGGACAAAAACGTAACAAATCTTTCGAAAATATCTCTCTAACTACAACGAATGTGGATATGAAACTTATATCACTGGATGCAGGGACATGTGAACTATTAAAAAATGCAAAGATTGCCGGATTTGGACCATTATCAAGTCTTTATGGAGGGATATACTGAGCAATGTATGTGCAAGAAGTTCGAATCCTAGGTGTGCACAAGGAACAACCGCTGCCAAATTGAAAGGAGTAGGCAAAAACTTCACACTTCTCTCGAGAATATCTTTCTAACTACAACAAATGTGGATATGAAACTTATATCACAGGATAGAGAAACATGTGAACCATCCAAAAGTTCAAAGGTTGAAGGATTTGGAGCATTATCGAGTCTTTTATTGAGGAATATACGGAGCAATGTATGTGAAGAAAGTTAGAATCCAAAGTGTTCAAAAGGCAAGCAGAAGAACAAAACCTTCACACTTCTTTCCAGAATATCTCTCTAACTACAGCGAATGTGGATATGAAACTTATATCACTGGATGCAGGGACATGTGAACTATTAAAAAATGCAAAGATTGCCGGATTTGGACCATTTTCAAGTCTTTATGGAGGGATATAGGGAGCAATGTATGCGCGGGAAGTTAGAATCCAAAGTGTTCACAAGGCAAGCAACAGGACAAAAACTTAATTCTTTCCAGAATATCTCTCTAACTTCGACAAATGTGGATGTGAAACTTATATCAATGGATAGAGAAACATGTGAGCATTCTGAAAATGCAAAGATTACCGAATTTGGACCATTTTAAAGTCTAGTATGAAGGGATATAGGGAGCAATGTATGCGCGGGAAGTTAGAATCCAAAGTCTTCACAAGGCAAGCCGCAGGATAAAAACGTAAAAAATCTTTCCAGAATATCTCTCTAACTACAATGAATGTGGATATGAAACTTATACCACTGGATAGAGGGACATGTGAACTATTCAAAAATGCAAAGAATGCCGGATTTGGACCATTATCAAGTCTTTTATGGAGGGATATACTGAGCAATGTATGTGCAGGAAGGTTGAATCCAAGCTGTGCACAAGGAACAACCGCTGCCAAATTGAAAGGAGTAGGCAAAAACTTCACACTTCTTTCCACAATATCTCTCTAACTACAACGAATGTGGATATGAAACTTATATCACTGGATAGAGGAACATGTGAGCTGTCTGAAAATGCAACAATTGCCGAATTGGAGCATTTTCAAGTCTAGTATGAGGGGATATAGAGAGCAATGTATGCACGGGAAGTTAGAATCCAAAGTCTTCAAAAGGCAAGCAGCAGGACAAAAACGTAACAAATCTTTCGAAAATATCTCTCTAACTACAACGAATGTGGATATGAAACTTATACCACTGGATAGAGGGCCATGTGAACTATTCAAAGATGCAAAGATTGCCGGATTTGAACCATTATAAGTCTTTTATGGAGGGATATACTGAGCAATGTATGTGCAGGAAGTTCGAATCCTAGGTGTGCACAAGGAACAACCGCTGCCAAATTGAAAGGAGGAGGCAAAAACTTCACACTTCTCGCGAGAATATCTCTCTAACTACAACGAATGTGGATATGAAACTTATATCACAGGATAGAGAAACATGTGAACTATCCAAAAGTTCAAAGGTTGAAGGATTTGGAGCATTATCGAGTCTTTTATTGAGGAATATACGGAGCAATGTATGTGAAGAAAGTTAGAATCCAAAGTGTTCACAAGGCAAGCAGAAGAACAAAAACTTCACTCTTCTTTCGAGAAAATCTCTCTAACTTCAACGAATGTGGATATGAAACTTATATCAATGGATACAGGAACATGTGAACTATTCACAAATGCAAAGATTGCCGGACTTGGACCATTATCAAGTCTTTATGGAGGGATATACTGAGCAATGTATGTGCAGGAAGGTTGAATCCAAGCTGTGCACAAGGAACAACCGCTGCCAAATTGAAAGGAGTAGGCAAAAACTTCACACTTCTTTCCAGAATATCTCTCTAACTACAACGACTGTGGATATGAAACTTATATCACTGGATAGAGGAACATGTGAGCTGTTTGAAAATGCAACAATTGCCGAATTTGGAGCATTTTCAAGTCTAGTATGAGGGGATATAGAGAGCAATGTATTCGCGGGAAGTTAGAATCCAAAGTGTTCACAAGGCAAGCAACAGGACAAAAACTTAATTCTTTCCAGAATATCTCTCTAACTTCGACAAATGTGGATGTGAAACTTATATCAATGGATAGAGAAACATGTGAGCTTTCTGAAAATGCAAAGATTACGGAATTTGGACCATTTTCAAGTCTAGTATGAAGGGATATAGGGAGCAATGTATGCGCGGGAAGTTAGAATCCAAAGTCTTCACAAGGCAAGCCGCAGGATAAAAACGTAACAAATCTTTCCAGAATATCTCTCTAACTACAACGAATGTGGATATGAAACTTATACCACTGGATAGAGGGACATGTGAACTATTCAAAAATGCAAAGAATGCCGGATTTGGACCATTATCAAGTCTTTTATGGAGGGATAAACTGAGCAATGTATGTGCAGGAAGGTTGAATCCAAGCTGTGCACAAGGAACAACCGCTGCCAAATTGAAAGGAGTAGGCAAAAACTTCACACTTCTTTCCAGAATATCTCTCTAACTACAACGAATGTGGATATGAAACTTATATCACTGGATAGAATAACATGTGAGCTGTCTGAAAATGCAACAATTGCCGAATTTGGAGCATTTTCAAGTCTAGTATGAGGGGATATAGAGAGCAATGTATGCACGGGAAGTTAGAATCCAAAGTCTTCACAAGGCAAGCAGCAGGACAAAAACGTAACAAATCTTTCGAAAATATCTTTCTAACTACAACGAATGTGGATATGAAACTTATACCACTGGATAGAGGGACATGTGAACTATTCAAAAATGCAACGAATGCCGGATTTGGACCATTATCAAGTCTTTTATGGAGGGATATACTGAGCAATGTATGTGCAGGAAGGTTGAATCCAAGGTGTGCACAAGGAACAACCGCTGCCAAATTGAAAGGAGTAGGCAAAAACTTCACACTTCTTTCCAGAATATCTCTCTAACTACAACGAATGTGGATATGAAACTTATATCACTGGATAGAGGAACATGTGAGCTGTCTGAAAATGCAACAATTGCCGAATTTGGAGCATTTTCAAGTCTAGTATGAGGGGATATAGAGAGCAATGTATGCACGGGAAGTTAGAATCCAAAGTCTTCACAAGGCAAGCAGCAGGACAAAAACGTAACAAATCTTTCGAAAATATCTCTCTAACTACAACGAATGTGGATATGAAACTTATACCACTGGATAGAGGGCCATGTGAACTATTCAAAGATGCAAAGATTGCCGGATTTGAACCATTATAAGTCTTTTATGGAGGGATATACTGAGCAATGTATGTGCAGGAAGTTCGAATCCTAGGTGTGCACAAGGAACAACCGCTGCCAAATTGAAAGGAGGAGGCAAAAACTATACACTTCTTTCCAGAATATCTCTCTAACTACAACGAATGTGGATATGAAACTTATATCACTGGATGCAGGGACATGTGAACTATTAAAAAATGCAAAGATTGCCGGATTTGGACCATTATCAAGTCTTTATGGAGGGATATAGGAGGCAATGTATGCGCGGGAAGTTGGAATCCAAAGTGTTCACAAAGCAAGCAACAGGACAAAAACTTAATTCTTTCCAGAATATCTCTCTAACTACAACGAATGTGGATATGAAACTTATATCACTGGATAGAGGAACATGTGAGCTGTTTGAAAATACAACAATTGCCGAATTTGGAGCATTTTCAAGTCTAGTATGAGGGGATATAGAGAGCAATGTATGCACGGGAAGTGAGAATCCAAAGTCTTCACAAGGCAACCAGCAGGACAAAAACGTAACAATTCTTTCGAAAATATCTCTCTAACTACAACGAATGTGGATATGAAACTTATACCACTGGATAGAGGGCCATGTGAACTATTAAAAAATGCAAAGATTGCCGGATTTGGACCATTATCAAGTCTTTATGGAGGGATATAGGAGGCAATGTATGCGCAGGAAGTTGGAATCCAAAGTGTTCACAAGGCAAGCAACAGGACAAAAACTTAATTCTTTCCAGAATATCTCTCTAACTACAACGAATGTGGATATGAAACTTATATCAATGGATAGAGGAACATGTGAGCTTTCTGAAAATGCAAAGATTACCGAATTTGGAGCATTTTCAAGTCTAGTATGAGGGGATATAGAGAGCAATGTATGCGCGGGAAGTTAGAATCCAAAGTCTTCACAAGGCAAGCGGCAGGATAAAAACGTAACAAATCTTTCCAGAATATCTCTCTAACTACAACGAATGTGGATATGAAACTTATACCACTGGATAGAGGGCCATGTGAACTATTCAAAGATGCAAAGATTGCCGGATTTGGACCATTATAAGTCTTTTATGGAGGGATATACTGAGCAATGTATGTGCAGGAAGTTCGAATCCTAGGTGTGCACAAGGAACAACCGCTGCCAAATTGAAAGGAGGAGGCAAAAACTATACACTTCTTTCCAGAATATCTCTCTAACTACAACGAATGTGGATATGAAACTTATATCACTGGATGCAGGGACATGTGAACTATTAAAAAATGCAAAGATTGCCGGATTTGGACCATTATCAAGTCTTTATGGAGGGATATAGGAGGCAATGTATGCGCGGGAAGTTGGAATCCAAAGTGTTCACAAAGCAAGCAACAGGACAAAAACTTAATTCTTTCCAGAATATCTCTCTAACTACAACGAATGTGGATATGAAACTTATATCACTGGATAGAGGAACATGTGAGCTGTTTGAAAATACAACAATTGCCGAATTTGGAGCATTTTCAAGTCTAGTATGAGGGGATATAGAGAGCAATGTATGCACGGGAAGTGAGAATCCAAAGTCTTCACAATGCAACCAGCAGGACAAAAACGTAACAATTCTTTCGAAAATATCTCTCTAACTACAACGAATGTGGATATGAAACTTATACCACTGGATAGAGGGCCATGTGAACTATTTAAAAATGCAAAGATTGCCGGATTTCGACCATTATCAAGTCTTTATGGAGGGATATAGGAGGCAATGTATGCGCGGGAAGTTAGAATCCAAAGTGTTCACAAGGCAAGCAACAGGACAAAAACTTAATTCTTTCCAGAATATCTCTCTAACTACAACGAATGTGGATATGAAACTTATATCAATGGATAGAGGAACATGTGAGCTTTCTGAAAATGCAAAGATTACCGAATTTGGAGCATTTTCAAGTCTAGTATGAGGGGATATAGAGAGCAATGTATGCGCGGGAAGTTAGAATCCAAAGTCTTCACAAGGCAAGCGGCAGGATAAAAACGTAACAAATCTTTCCAGAATATCTCTCTAACTACAACGAATGTGGATATGAAACTTATACCACTGGATAGAGGAACATGTGAACTATTCAAAAATGCAAAGAATGCCGGATTTGGACCATTATCTAGTCTTTTATGGAGGGATATACTGAGCAATGTATGTGCAGGAAGGTTGAATCCAAGGTGTGCACAAGGAACAACCGCTGCCAAATTGAAAGGAGTAGGCAAAAACTTCACACTTCTTTCCAGAATATCTCTCTAACTACAACGAATGTGGATATGAAACTTATATCACTGGATAGAGGAACATGTGAACTGTCTGAAAATCTAACAATTGCCGAATTTGGAGCATTTTCAAGTCTAGTATGAGGGGATATAGAGAGCAATGTATGCACGGGAAGTTGGAATCCAAAGTCTTCACAAGGCAAGCAACAGGACAAAAACGTAACAATTCTTTCGAAAATATCTCTCTAACTACAACGAATGTGGATATGAAACTTATACCACTGGATAGAGGGCCATGTGAACTATTCAAAGATGCAAAGATTGCCGGATTTGGACCATTATAAGTCTTTTATGGAGGGATATACTGAGCAATGTATGTGCAGGAAGGTCGAATCCTAGGTGTGCACAAGGAACAACCGCTGCCAAATTGAAAGGAGTAGGCAAAAACTTCACATTTCTCTCGAAAATATCTCTCTAACTACAACGAATGTGGATATGAAACTTATATCACAGGATAGAGAAACACGTGAACTATCCAAAAGTTCAAAGGTTGAAGGATTTGGAGCATTATCGAGTCTTTTATTGAGGAATATACGGAGCAATGTATGTGAAGAAACTTAGAATCCAAAGTGTTCACAAGGCAAGCAGAAGAACAAAAACTTCACACTTCTTTCGAGAATATCTCTCTAACTTCAACGAATGTGGATATGAAACTTATATCACTGGATGCAGGGACATGTGAACTATTCACAAATGCAAAGATTGCCGGATTTGGACCATTATCAAGTCTTTATGGAGGGATATAGGGAGCAATGTATGCACGGGAAGTGAGAATCCAAAGTCTTCACAAGGCAAGCAACAGGACAAAAACGTAACAATTCTTTCGAAAATATCTCTCTAACTACAACGAATGTGGATATGAAACTTATACCACTGGATAGAGGGCCATGTGAACTATTCAAAAATGCAAAGATTGCCGGATTTCGACCATTATAAGTCTTTTATGGAGGGATATACTGAGCAATGTATGTGCAGGAAGGTCGAATCCAAGGTGTGCACAAGGAACAACCGCTGCCAAATTGAAAGGAGTAGGGAAAACCTTCACACTTCTTTCCAGAATATCTCTCTAACTACAACGAATGTGGATATGAAACTTATATCACTGGATGCAGGGACATGTGAACTATTAAAAAATGCAAAGATTGCCGGATTTGGACCATTATCAAGTTTTTATGGAGGGATATAGGAGGCAATGTATGCGCGGGAAGTTAGAATTCAAAGTGTTCACAAGGCAAGCAACAGGACAAAAACTTAATTCTTTCCAGAATATCTCTCTAACTTCAACAAATGTGGATATGAAACTTATATCAATGGATAGAGGAACATGTGAGCTCTCTGAAAATGCAAAGATTACCGAATTTGGACCATTATCAAGTCTTTATGGAGGGATATAGGGAGCAATGTATGCGCGGGAAGTTAGAATCCAAAGTCTTCACAAGGCAAGCCGCAGGATAAAAACGTAACAAATCTTTCCAGAATATCTCTCTAACTACATCGAATGTGGATGTGACACTTATACCAATGGATGGAGGAACATGTGAACTATTCAAAGATGCAAAGATTGCCGGATTTGGACCATTGTCAAGTCTTTTATGGAGGGATATACTGAGCAATGTATGTGCAGCAAGGTTGAATCCAAGGTGTGCACAAAGAACAACCGCTGCCAAATTGAAAGGAGTAGGCAAAAACTTCACACTTCTTTCCAGAATATCTCTCTAACTACAACGAATGTGGATATGAAACTTATATCACTGGATAGAGGAACATGTGAGCTGTCTGAAAATCCAACAATTGCCGAATTTGGAGCATTTTCAAGTCTAGTATGAGGGGATATAGAGAGCAATGTATGCACGGGAAGTTGGAATCCAAAGTCTTCACAAGGCTAGCAGCAGGACAAAAACGTAACAAATCTTTCGAAAATATCTCTCTAACTACAACGAATGTGGATATGAAACTTATACCACTGGATAGAGGGCCATGTGAACTATTCAAAGATGCAAAGATTGCCGGATTTGGACCATTATAAGTCTTTTATGGAGGGATATACTGAGCAATGTATGTGCAGGAAGGTCGAATCCTAGGTGTGCACAAGGAACAACCGCTGCCAAATTGAAAGGAGTAGGCAAAAACTTCACACTTCTCTCGAGAATATCTCTCTAACTACAACGAATATGGATATGAAACTTATATCACAGGATAGAGAAACATGTGAACTATCCAAAAGTTCAAAGGTTGAAGGATTTGGAGCATTATCGAGTCTTTTATTGAGGAATATACGGAGCAATGTATGTGAAGAAACTAAGAATCCAAAGTGTTCACAAGGCAAGCAGAAGAACAAAAACTTCACACTTCTTTCGAGAATATCTCTCTAACTTCAACGAATGTGGATATGAAACTTATATCACTGGATGCAGGGACATGTGAACTATTCACAAATGCAAAGATTGCCGGATTTGGACCATTATCAAGTCTTTATGGAGGGATATAGGGAGCAATGTATGCACGGGAAGTGAGAATCCAAAGTCTTCACAAGGCAAGCAACAGGACAAAAACGTAACAATTCTTTCGAAAATATCTCTCTAACTACAACGAATGTGGATATGAAACTTATACCACTGGATAGAGGGCCATGTGAACTATTCAAAAATGCAAAGACTGCCGGATTTCGACCATTATAAGTCTTTTATGGAGGGATATACTGAGCAATGTATGTGCAGGAAGGTCGAATCCTAGGTGTGCACAAGGAACAACCGCTGCCAAATTGAAAGGAGTAGGCAAAAACTATACACTTCTTTCCAGAATATCTCTCTAACTACAACGAATGTGGATATGAAACTTATATCACTGGATAGAGGGACATGTGAACTATTCAAAAATGCAAAGATTGCCGGATTTGGACCATTATCTAGTCTTTTATGGAGGGATCTACTGAGCAATGTATGTGCAGGAAGGTTGAATCCAAGGTGTGCACAAGGAACAACCGCTGCCAAATTGAAAGGAGTAGGCAAAAACTTCACACTTCTTTCCAGAATATCTCTCTAACTACAACGAATGTGGATATGAAACTTATATCACTGGATAGAGGAACATGTGAGCTGTCTGAAAATCTAACAGTTGCCGAATTTGGAGCATTTTCAAGTCTAGTATGAGGGGATATAGAGAGCAATGTATGCACGGGAAGTTGGAATCCAAAGTCTTCACAAGGTTAGCAGCAGGACAAAAACGTAACAAATCTTTCGAAAATATCTCTCTAACTACAACGAATGTGGATATGAAACTTATACCACTGGATAGAGGGCCATGTGAACTATTCAAAGATGCAAAGATTGCCGGATTTGGACCATTATAAGTCTTTTATGGAGGGATATACTGAGCAATGTATGTGCAGGAAGGTCGAATCCTAGGTGTGCACAAGGAACAACCGCTGCCAAATTGAAAGGAGTAGGCAAAAACTTCACACTTCTCTCGAGAATATCTCTCTAACTACAACGAATATGGATATGAAACTTATATCACAGGATAGAGAAACATGTGAACTATCCAAAAGTTCAAAGGTTGAAGGATTTGGAGCATTATCGAGTCTTTTATTGAGGAATATACGGAGCAATGTATGTGAAGAAACTAAGAATCCAAAGTGTTCACAAGGCAAGCAGAAGAACAAAAACTTCACACTTCTTTCGAGAATATCTCTCTAACTTCAACGAATGTGGATATGAAACTTATATCACTGGATGCAGGGACATGTGAACTATTCACAAATGCAAAGATTGCCGGATTTGGACCATTATCAAGTCTTTATGGAGGGATATAGGGAGCAATGTATGCACGGGAAGTGAGAATCCAAAGTCTTCACAAGGCAAGCAACAGGACAAAAACGTAACAATTCTTTCGAAAATATCTCTCTAACTACAACGAATGTGGATATGAAACTTATACCACTGGATAGAGGGCCATGTGAACTATTCAAAAATGCAAAGATTGCCGGATTTCGACCATTATAAGTCTTTTATGGAGGGATATACTGAGCAATGTATGTGCAGGAAGGTCGAATCCAAGGTGTGCACAAGGAACAACCGCTGCCAAATTGAAAGGAGTAGGCAAAAACTATACACTTCTTTCCAGAATATCTCTCTAACTACAACGAATGTGGATATGAAACTTATATCACTGGATGCAGGGACATGTGAACTATTAAAAAATGCAAAGATTGCCGGATTTGGACCATTATCAAGTCTTTATGGAGGGATATAGGAGGCAATGTATGCGCGGGAAGTTAGAATCCAAAGTGTTCACAAGGCAAGCAACAGGACAAAAACTTAATTCTTTCCAGAATATCTCTCTAACTACAACGAATGTGGATATGAAACTTATACCACTGGATAGAGGAACATGTGAACTATTCAAAAATGCAAAGAATGCCGGATTTGGACCATTATCAAGTCTTTTATGGAGGGATATACTGAGCAATGTATGTGCAGGAAGGTTGAATCCAAGCTGTGCACAAGGAACAACCGCTGCCAAATTGAAAGGAGTAGGCAAAAACTTCACACTTCTTTCCAGAATATCTCTCTAACTACAACGAATGTGGATATGAAACTTATATCACTGGATAGAGGAACATGTGAGCTGTCTGAAAATCCAACAATTGCCGAATTAGGAGCATTTTCAAGTCTAGTAGGAGGGGATATAGAGAGCAATGTATGCACGGGAAGTTGGAATCCAAAGTCTTCACAAGGCTAGCAGCAGGACAAAAACGTAACAAATCTTTCGAAAATATCTCTCTAACTACAACGAATGTGGATATGAAACTTATACCACTGGATAGAGGGCCATGTGAACTATTCAAAGATGCAAAGATTGCCGGATTTGGACCATTATAAGTCTTTTATGGAGGGATATACTGAGCAATGTATGTGCAGGAAGGTCGAATCCTAGGTGTGCACAAGGAACAACCGCTGCCAAATTGAAAGGAGTAGGCAAAAACTTCACACTTCTCTCGAGAATATCTCTCTAACTACAACGAATATGGATATGAAACTTATATCACAGGATAGAGAAACATGTGAACTATCCAAAAGTTCAAAGGTTGAAGGATTTGGAGCATTATCGAGTCTTTTATTGAGGAATATACGGAGCAATGTATGTGAAGAAACTAAGAATCCAAAGTGTTCACAAGGCAAGCAGAAGAACAAAAACTTCACACTTCTTTCGAGAATATCTCTCTAACTTCAACGAATGTGGATATGAAACTTATATCACTGGATGCAGGGACATGTGAACTATTACAAAATGCAAAGATTGCCGGATTTGGACCATTATCAAGTCTTTATGGAGGGATATAGGAGGCAATGTATGCGCGGGAAGTTAGAATCCAAAGTGTTCATAAGGCAAGCAACAGGACAAAAACTTAATTCTTTCCAGAATATCTCTCTAACTACAACGAATGTGGATATGAAACTTATACCACTGGATAGAGGAACATGTGAACTATTCAAAAATGCAAAGAATGCCGGATTTGGACCATTATCAAGTCTTTTATGGAGGGATATACTGAGCAATGTATGTGCAGGAAGGTTGAATCCAAGGTGTGCACAAGGAACAACCGCTGCCAAATTGAAAGGAGTAGGCAAAAACTTCACACTTCTTTCCAGAATATCTCTCTAACTACAACGAATGTGGATATGAAACTTATATCACTGGATAGAGGAACATGTGAGCTGTCTGAAAATCCAACAATTGCCGAATTTGGAGCATTTTCAAGTCTAGTATGAGGGGATATAGAGAGCAATGTATGCACGGGAAGCGGGAATCCAAAGTCTTCACAAGGCTAGCAGCAGGACAAAAACGTAACAAATCTTTCGAAAATATCTCTCTAACTACAACGAATGTGGATATGAAACTTATACCACTGGATAGAGGGCCATGTGAACTATTCAAAGATGCAAAGATTGCCGGATTTGGACCATTATAAGTCTTTTATGGAGGGATATACTGAGCAATGTATGTGCAGGAAGGTCGAATCCTAGGTGTGCACAAGGAACAACCGCTGCCAAATTGAAAGGAGTAGGCAAAAACTTCACACTTCTCTCGAGAATATCTCTCTAACTACAACGAATATGGATATGAAACTTATATCACAGGATAGAGAAACATATGGACTATCTAAAAGTTCAAAGGTTGAAGGATTTGGAGCATTATCGAGTCTTTTATTGAGGAATATACGGAGCAATGTATGTGAAGAAAGTTAGAATCCAAAGTGTTCACAAGGCAAGCAGAAGAACAAAAACTTCACACTTCTTTCGAGAATATTTCTCTAACTTCAACGAATATGGATATGAAACTTATATCACTTGATGCACGGACATGTGAACTATTCACAAATGCAAAGATTGCCGGACTTGGACCATTATCAAGTCTTTATGGAGGGATATAGGGAGCAATGTATGCGCGGGAAGTTAGAATCCAAAGTGTTCAAAAGGCAAGCAACAGGACAAAAACTTAACAAGTCTTTCGAGAATATCTCTCTAACTACATCGAATGTGGATATGAAACTTATACCACTGGATAGAGGGACATGTGAACTATTCAAAAATGCAAAGAATGCCGGATTTGGACCATTATCAAGTCTTTTATGGAGGGATATACTGAGCAATGAATGTGCAGGAAGGTTGAATCCAAGGTGTGCACAAAGAACAACCGCTGCCAAATTGAAAGGAGTAGGCAAAAACTTCACACTTCTTTCGAGAATATTTCTCTAACTTCAACGAATGATGATATGAAACTTATATCACTGGATGCACGGACATGTGCACTATTCACAAATGCAAAGATTGCCGGACTTGGACCATTATCAAGTCTTTATGGAGGGATATAGAGAGCAATGTATGCACGGGAAGTTGGAATCCAAAGTCTTCACAAGGCTAGCAGCAGGACAAAAACGTAACAAATCTTTCGAAAATATCTCTCTAACTACAACGAATGTGGATATGAAACTTATACCACTGGATAGAGGGCCATGTGAACTATTCAAAGATGCAAAGATTGCCGGATTTGGACCATTATAAGTCTTTTATGGAGGGATATACTGAGCAATGTATGTGCAGGAAGGTCGAATCCTAGGTGTGCACAAGGAACAACCGCTGCCAAATTGAAAGGAGTAGGCAAAAACTTCACACTTCTCTCGAGAATATCTCTCTAACTACAACGAATATGGATATGAAACTTATATCACAGGATAGAGAAACATGTGAACTATCCAAAAGTTCAATGGTTGAAGGATTTGGAGCATTATCGAGTCTTTTATTGAGGAATATACGGAGCAAAGTATGTGAAGAAACTTAGAATCCAAAGTGTTCACAAGGCAAGCAGAAGAACAAAAACTTCACACTTCTTTCGAGAATATTTCTCTAACTTCAACGAATGTGGATATGAAACTTATATCATTGGATGCACGGGCATGTGAACTATTCACAAATGCAAAGATTGCCGGACTTGGACCATTATCAAGTCTTTATGGAGGGATATAGGGAGCAATGTATGCGCGGGAAGTTAGAATCCAAAGTGTTCAAAAGGCAAGCAACAGGACAAAAACTTAACAAGTCTTTCGAGAATATCTCTCTAACTACATCGAATGTGGATATGAAACTTATACCACTGGATAGAGGGACATGTGAACTATTAAAAAAAAGCAAAGAATGCCGGATTTGGACCATTATCAAGTCTTTTATGGAGGGATATACTGAGCAATGTATGTGCAGGAAGGTTGAATCCAAGGTGTGCACAAAGAACAACCGCTGCCAAATTGAAAGGAGTAGGCAAAAACTTCACACTTCTTTCGAGAATATTTCTCTAACTTCAACGAATGATGATATGAAACTTATATCACTGGATAGAGGAACATGTGAGCTGTCTGAAAATCCAACAATTGCCGAATTTGGAGCATTTTCAAGTCTAGTATGAGGGGATATAGAGAGCAATGTATGCACGGGAAGTTGAAATCCAAAGTCTTCACAAGCAAACAGCAGCAGGACAAAAACGTAACAAATCTTTCGAAAATATCTCTCTAACTACAACGAATGTGGATATGAAACTTATACCACTGGATAGAAAAACATGTGAACTATTCAAAGATGCAAAGATTGCCGGATTTGGACCATTATAAGTCTTTTATGGAGGGATATACTGAGCAATGTATGTGCAGGAAGGTCGAATCCTAGGTGTGCACAAGGAACAACCGCTGCCAAATTGAAAGGAGTGGCAAAAACTTCACACTTCTCTCGAGAATATCTCTCTAACTACAACGAATATGGATATGAAACTTATATCACAGGATAGAGAAACATGTGAACTATCCAAAAGTTCAATGGTTGAAGGATTTGGAGCATTATCGAGTCTTTTATTGAGGAATATACGGAGCAAAGTATGTGAAGAAACTTAGAATCCAAAGTGTTCACAAGGCAAGCAGAAGAACAAAAACTTCACACTTCTTTCGAGAATATTTCTCTAACTTCAACGAATGTGGATATGAAACTTATATCATTGGATGCACGGACATGTGAACTATTCACAAATGCAAAGATTGCCGGACTTGGACCATTATCAAGTCTTTATGGAGGGATATAGGGAGCAATGTATGCGCGGGAAGTTAGAATCCAAAGTGTTCAAAAGGCAAGCAACAGGACAAAAACTTAACAAGTCTTTCGAGAATATTTCTCTAACTACATCGAATGTGGATATGAAACTTATACCACTGGATAGAGGGACATGTGAACTATTCAAAAATGCAAAGAATGCCGGATTTGGACCATTATCAAGTCTTTTATGGAGGGATATACTGAGCAATGTATGTGCAGGAAGGTTGAATCCAAGGTGTGCACAAAGAACAACCGCTGCCAAATTGAAAGGAGTAGGCAAAAACTTCACACTTCTTTCGAGAATATTTCTCTAACTTCAACGAATGATGATATGAAACTTATATCACTGGATGCACGGACATGTGCACTATTCACAAATGCAAAGATTGCCGGACTTGGACCATTATCAAGTCTTTATGGAGGGATATAGAGAGCAATGTATGCACGGGAAGTTGGAATCCAAAGTCTTCACAAGGCTAGCAGCAGGACAAAAACGTAACAAATCTTTCGAAAATATCTCTCTAACTACAACGAATGTGGATATGAAACTTATACCACTGGATAGAGGGCCATGTGAACTATTCAAAGATGCAAAGATTGCCGGATTTGGACCATTATAAGTCTTTTATGGAGGGATATACTGAGCAATGTATGTGCAGGAAGGTCGAATCCTAGGTGTGCACAAGGAACAACCGCTGCCAAATTGAAAGGAGTAGGCAAAAACTTCACACTTCTTTCGAGAATATTTCTCTAACTTCAACGAATGATGATATGAAACTTATATCACTGGATGCACGGACATGTGAACTATTCACAAATGCAAAGATTGCCGGACTTGGACCATTATCAAGTCTTTATGGAGGGATATAGAGAGCAATGTATGCACGGGAAGTTGGAATCCAAAGTCTTCACAAGGCAAGCAGCAGGACAAAAACGTAACAAATCTTTCGAAAATATCTCTCTAACTACAACGAATGTGGATATGAAACTTATACCACTGGATAGAGGGCCATGTGAACTATTCAAAGATGCAAAGATTGCCGGATTTGGACCATTATAAGTCTTTTATGGAGGGATATACTGAGCAATGTATGTGCAGGAAGGTCGAATCCTAGGTGTGCACAAGGAACAACCGCTGCCAAATTGAAAGGAGTAGGCAAAAACTTCACACTTCTCTCGAGAATATCTCTCTAACTACAACGAATATGGATATGAAACTTATATCACAGGATAGAGAAACATGTGAACTATCCAAAAGTTCAAAGGTTGAAGGATTTGGGGCATTATCGAGTCTTTTATTGAGGAATATACGGAGCAATGTATGTGAAGAAAGTTAGAATCCAAAGTGTTCACAAGGCAAGCAGAAGAACAAAAACTTCACACTTCTTTCGAGAATATTTCTCTAACTTCAACGAATGTGGATATGAAACTTATATCATTGGATGCACGGACATGTGAACTATTCACAAATGCAAAGATTGCCGGACTTGGACCATTATCAAGTCTTTATGGAGGGATATAGGGAGCAATGTATGCGCGGGAAGTTAGAATCCAAAGTGTTCAAAAGGCAAGCAACAGGACAAAAACTTAACAAGTCTTTCGAGAATATCTCTCTAACTACATCGAATGTGGATATGAAACTTATACCACTGGATAGAGGGACATGTGAACTATTCAAAAATGCAAAGAATGCCGGATTTGGACCATTATCAAGTCTTTTATGGAGGGATATACTGAGCAATGTATGTGCAGGAAGGTTGAATCCAAGGTGTGCACAAAGAACAACCGCTGCCAAATTGAAAGGAGTAGGCAAAAACTTCACACTTCTTTCGAGAATATTTCTCTAACTTCAACGAATGATGATATGAAACTTATATCACTGGATGCACGGACATGTGAACTATTCACAAATGCAAAGATTGCCGGACTTGGACCATTATCAAGTCTTTATGGAGGGATGTAGAGAGCAATGTATGCACGGGAAGTTGGAATCCAAAGTCTTCACAAGGCAAGCAGCAGGACAAAAACGTAACAAATCTTTCGAAAATATCTCTCTAACTACAACGAATGTGGATATGAAACTTATACCACTGGATAGAGGGCCATGTGAACTATTCAAAGATGCAAAGATTGCCGGATTTGGACCATTATAAGTCTTTTATGGAGGGATATACTGAGCAATGTATGTGCAGGAAGGTCGAATCCTAGGTGTGCACAAGGAACAACCGCTGCCAAATTGAAAGGAGTAGGCAAAAACTTCACACTTCTCTCGAGAATATCTCTCTAACTACAACGAATATGGATATGAAACTTATATCACAGGATAGAGAAACATGTGAACTATCCAAAAGTTCAATGGTTGAAGGATTTGGAGCATTATCGAGTCTTTTATTGAGGAATATACGGAGCAATGTATGTGAAGAAAGTTAGAATCCAAAGTGTTCACAAGGCAAGCAGAAGAACAAAAACTTCACACTTCTTTCGAGAATATTTCTCTAACTTCAACGAATGTGGATATGAAACTTATATCACTGGATGCACGGACATGTGAACTTTTCACAAATGCAAAGATTGCTGGACTTGGACCATTATCAAGTCTTTATGGAGGGATATAGAGAGCAATGTATGCACGGGAAGTTGGAATCCAAAGTCTTCACAAGGCTAGCAGCAGGACAAAAACGTAACAAATCTTTCGAAAATATCTCTCTAACTACAACGAATGTGGATATGAAACTTATACCACTGGATAGAGGGCCATGTGAACTATTCAAAGATGCAAAGATTGCCGGATTGCGACCATTATAAGTCTTTTATGGAGGGATATGCTGAGCAATGTATGTGCAGGAAGGTCGAATCCTAGGTGTGCACAAGGAACAACCGCTGCCAAATTGAAAGGAGTAGGCAATAACTTCACACTTCTCTCGAGAATATATCTCTAACTACAACGAATATGGATATGAAACTTATATCACAGGATAGAGAAACATGCGAACTATCTAAAAGTTCAAAGGTTGAAGGATTTGGAGCATTATCGAGTCTTTTATTGAGGAATATACGGAGCAATGTATGTGAAGAAAGTTAGAATCCAAAGTGTTCACAAGGCAAGCAGAAGAACAAAAACTTCACACTTCTTTCGAGAATATTTCTCTAACTTCAACGAATGATGATATGAAACTTATATCACTGGATGCACGGACATGTGAACTATTCACAAATGCAAAGATTGCCGGACTTGGACCATTATCAAGTCTTTATGGAGGGATATAGAGAGCAATGTATGCACGGGAAGTTGGAATCCAAAGTCTTCACAAGGCAAGCAGCAGGACAAAAACGTAACAAATCTTTCGAAAATATCTCTCTAACTACAACGAATGTGGATATGAAACTTATACCACTGGATAGAGGGCCATGTGAACTATTCAAAGATGCAAAGATTGCCGGATTTGGACCATTATAAGTCTTTTATGGAGGGATATACTGAGCAATGTATGTGCAGGAAGGTCGAATCCTAGGTGTGCACAAGGAACAACCGCTGCCAAATTGAAAGGAGTAGGCAAAAACTTCACACTTCTCTCGAGAATATCTCTCTAACTACAACGAATATGGATATGAAACTTATATCACAGGATAGAGAAACATGTGAACTATCCAAAAGTTCAATGGTTGAAGGATTTGGAGCATTATCGAGTCTTTTATTGAGGAATATACGGAGCAATGTATGTGAAGAAAGTTAGAATCCAAAGTGTTCACAAGGCAAGCAGAAGAACAAAAACTTCACACTTCTTTCGAGAATATTTCTCTAACTTCAACGAATGTGGATATGAAACTTATATCACTGGATGCACGGACATGTGAACTATTCACAAATGCAAAGATTGCCGGACTTGGACCATTATCAAGTCTTTATGGAGGGATATAGGGAGCAATGTATGCGCGGGAAGTTAGAATCCAAAGTGTTCAAAAGGCAAGCAACAGGACAAAAACTTAACAAGTCTTTCGAGAATATCTCTCTAACTACATCGAATGTGGATATGAAACTTATACCACTGGATAGAGGGACATGTGAACTATTCACAAATGCAAAGAATGCCGGATTTGGACCATTATCAAGTCTTTTATGGAGGGATATACTGAGCAATGTATGTGCAGGAAGGTTGAATCCAAGGTGTGCACAAAGAACAACCGCTGGCAAATTGAAAGGAGTAGGCAAAAACTTCACACTTCTTTCGAGAATATTTCTCTAACTTCAACGAATGATGATATGAAACTTATATCACTGGATGCACGGACATGTGAACTATTCACAAATGCAAAGATTGCCGGACTTGGACCATTATCAAGTCTTTATGGAGGGATATAGAGAGCAATGTATGCACGGGAAGTTGGAATCCAAAGTCTTCACAAGGCTAACAGCAGGACAAAAACGTAACAAATCTTTCGAAAATATCTCTCTAACTACAACGAATGTGGATATGAAACTTATACCACTGGATAGAGGGCCATGTGAACTATTCAAAGATGCAAAGATTGCCGGATTGCGACCATTATAAGTCTTTTATGGAGGGATATACTGAGCAATGTATGTGCAGGAAGGTCGAATCCTAAGTGTGCACAAGGAACAACCGCTGCCAAATTGAAAGGAGTAGGCAATAACTTCACACTTCTCTCGAGAATATATCTCTAACTACAACGAATATGGATATGAAACTTATATCACAGGATAGAGAAACATGTGAACTATCCAAAAGTTCAATGGTTGAAGGATTTGGAGCATTATCGAGTCTTTTATTGAGGAATATACGGAGCAAAGTATGTGAAGAAACTTAGAATCCAAAGTGTTCACAAGGCAAGCAGAAGAACAAAAACTTCACACTTCTTTCGAGAATATTTCTCTAACTTCAACGAATGTGGATATGAAACTTATATCATTGGATGCACGGACATGTGAACTATTCACAAATGCAAAGATTGCCGGACTTGGACCATTATCAAGTCTTTATGGAGGGATATAGGGAGCAATGTATGCGCGGGAAGTTAGAATCCAAAGTGTTCAAAAGGCAAGCAACAGGACAAAAACTTAACAAGTCTTTCGAGAATATCTCTCTAACTACATCGAATGTGGATATGAAACTTATACCACTGGATAGAGGGACATGTGAACTATTCAAAAATGCAAAGAATGCCGGATTTGGACCATTATCAAGTCTTTTATGGAGGGATATACTGAGCAATGTATGTGCAGGAAGGTTGAATCCAAGGTGTGCACAAAGAACAACCGCTGCCAAATTGAAAGGAGTAGGCAAAAACTTCACACTTCTTTCGAGAATATTTCTCTAACTTCAACGAATGATGATATGAAACTTATATCACTGGATGCACGGACATGTGAACTATTCACAAATGCAAAGATTGCCGGACTTGGACCATTATCAAGTCTTTATGGAGGGATATAGAGAGCAATGTATGCACGGGAAGTTGGAATCCAAAGTCTTCACAAGGCAAGCAGCAGGACAAAAACGTAACAAATCTTTCGAAAATATCTCTCTAACTACAACGAATGTGGATATGAAACTTATACCACTGGATAGAGGGCCATGTGAACTATTCAAAGATGCAAAGATTGCCGGATTTGGACCATTATAAGTCTTTTATGGAGGGATATACTGAGCAATGTATGTGCAGGAAGGTCGAATCCTAGGTGTGCACAAGGAACAACCGCTGCCAAATTGAAAGGAGTAGGCAAAAACTTCACACTTCTCTCGAGAATATCTCTCTAACTACAACGAATATGGATATGAAACTTATATCACAGGATAGAGAAACATGTGAACTATCCAAAAGTTCAATGGTTGAAGGATTTGGGGCATTATCGAGTCTTTTATTGAGGAATATACGGAGCAATGTATGTGAAGAAAGTTAGAATCCAAAGTGTTCACAAGGCAAGCAGAAGAACAAAAACTTCACACTTCTTTCGAGAATATTTCTCTAACTTCAACGAATGTGGATATGAAACTTATATCACTGGATGCACGGACATGTGAACTTTTCACAAATGCAAAGATTGCTGGACTTGGACCATTATCAAGTCTTTATGGAGGGATATAGAGAGCAATGTATGCACGGGAAGTTGGAATCCAAAGTCTTCACAAGGCTAGCAGCAGGACAAAAACGTAACAAATCTTTCGAAAATATCTCTCTAACTACAACGAATGTGGATATGAAACTTATACCACTGGATAGAGGGCCATGTGAACTATTCAAAGATGCAAAGATTGCCGGATTGCGACCATTATAAGTCTTTTATGGAGGGATATGCTGAGCAATGTATTTGCAGGAAGGTCGAATCCTAGGTGTGCACAAGGAACAACCGCTGCCAAATTGAAAGGAGTAGGCAATAACTTCACACTTCTCTCGAGAATATATCTCTAACTACAACGAATATGGATATGAAACTTATATCACAGGATAGAGAAACATGTGAACTATCTAAAAGTTCAAAGGTTGAAGGATTTGGAGCATTATCGAGTCTTTTATTGAGGAATATACGGAGCAATGTATGTGAAGAAAGTTAGAATCCAAAGTGTTCACAAGGCAAGCAGAAGAACAAAAACTTCACACTTCTTTCGAGAATATTTCTCTAACTTCAACGAATGTGGATATGAAACTTATATCACTGGATGCACGGACATGTGAACTATTCACAAATGCAAAGATTGCCGGACTTGGACCATTATCAAGTCTTTATGGAGGGATATAGAGAGCAATGTATGCACGGGAAGTTGGAATCCAAAGTCTTCACAAGGCAAGCAGCAGGACAAAAACGTAACAAATCTTTCGAAAATATCTCTCTAACTACAACGAATGTGGATATGAAACTTATACCACTGGATAGAGGGCCATGTGAACTATTCAAAGATGCAAAGATTGCCGGATTTGGACCATTATAAGTCTTTTATGGAGGGATATACTGAGCAATGTATGTGCAGGAAGGTCGAATCCTAGGTGTGCACAAGGAACAACCGCTGCCAAATTGAAAGGAGTAGGCAAAAACTTCACACTTCTCTCGAGAATATCTCTCTAACTACAACGAATATGGATATGAAACTTATATCACAGGATAGAGAAACATGTGAACTATCCAAAAGTTCAATGGTTGAAGGATTTGGAGCATTATCGAGTCTTTTATTGAGGAATATACGGAGCAATGTATGTGAAGAAAGTTAGAATCCAAAGTGTTCACAAGGCAAGCAGAAGAACAAAAACTTCACACTTCTTTCGAGAATATTTCTCTAACTTCAACGAATGTGGATATGAAACTTATATCACTGGATGCACGGACATGTGAACTTTTCACAAATGCAAAGATTGCCGGACTTGGACCATTATCAAGTCTTTATGGAGGGATATAGGGAGCAATGTATGCGCGGGAAGTTAGAATCCAAAGTGTTCAAAAGGCAAGCAACAGGACAAAAACTTAACAAGTCTTTCGAGAATATCTCTCTAACTACATCGAATGTGGATATGAAACTTATACCACTGGATAGAGGGACATGTGAACTATTCAAAAATGCAAAGAATGCCGGATTTGGACCATTATCAAGTCTTTTATGGAGGGATATACTGAGCAATGTATGTGCAGGAAGGTTGAATCCAAGGTGTGCACAAAGAACAACCGCTGGCAAATTGAAAGGAGTAGGCAAAAACTTCACACTTCTTTCGAGAATATTTCTCTAACTTCAACGAATGATGATATGAAACTTATATCACTGGATGCACGGACATGTGAACTATTCACAAATGCAAAGATTGCCGGACTTGGACCATTATCAAGTCTTTATGGAGGGATATAGAGAGCAATGTATGCACGGGAAGTTGGAATCCAAAGTCTTCACAAGGCTAACAGCAGGACAAAAACGTAACAAATCTTTCGAAAATATCTCTCTAACTACAACGAATGTGGATATGAAACTTATACCACTGGATAGAGGGCCATGTGAACTATTCAAAAATGCAAAGATTGCCGGATTGCGACCATTATAAGTCTTTTATGGAGGGATATACTGAGCAATGTATGTGCAGGAAGGTCGAATCCTAAGTGTGCACAAGGAACAACCGCTGCCAAATTGAAAGGAGTAGGCAATAACTTCACACTTCTCTCGAGAATATATCTCTAACTACAACGAATATGGATATGAAACTTATATCACAGGATAGAGAAACATGTGAACTATCCAAAAGTTCAATGGTTGAAGGATTTGGAGCATTATCGAGTCTTTTATTGAGGAATATACGGAGCAAAGTATGTGAAGAAACTTAGAATCCAAAGTGTTCACAAGGCAAGCAGAAGAACAAAAACTTCACACTTCTTTCGAGAATATTTCTCTAACTTCAACGAATGTGGATATGAAACTTATATCATTGGATGCACGGACATGTGAACTATTCACAAATGCAAAGATTGCCGGACTTGGACCATTATCAAGTCTTTATGGAGGGATATAGGGAGCAATGTATGCGCGGGAAGTTAGAATCCAAAGTGTTCAAAAGGCAAGCAACAGGACAAAAACTTAACAAGTCTTTCGAGAATATCTCTCTAACTACATCGAATGTGGATATGAAACTTATACCACTGGATAGAGGGACATGTGAACTATTCAAAAATGCAAAGAATGCCGGATTTGGACCATTATCAAGTCTTTTATGGAGGGATATACTGAGCAATGTATGTGCAGGAAGGTTGAATCCAAGGTGTGCACAAAGAACAACCGCTGCCAAATTGAAAGGAGTAGGCAAAAACTTCACACTTCTTTCGAGAATATTTCTCTAACTTCAACGAATGATGATATGAAACTTATATCACTGGATGCACGGACATGTGAACTATTCACAAATGCAAAGATTGCCGGACTTGGACCATTATCAAGTCTTTATGGAGGGATATAGAGAGCAATGTATGCACGGGAAGTTGGAATCCAAAGTCTTCACAAGGCAAGCAGCAGGACAAAAACGTAACAAATCTTTCGAAAATATCTCTCTAACTACAACGAATGTGGATATGAAACTTATACCACTGGATAGAGGGCCATGTGAACTATTCAAAGATGCAAAGATTGCCGGATTTGGACCATTATAAGTCTTTTATGGAGGGATATACTGAGCAATGTATGTGCAGGAAGGTCGAATCCTAGGTGTGCACAAGGAACAACCGCTGCCAAATTGAAAGGAGTAGGCAAAAACTTCACACTTCTCTCGAGAATATCTCTCTAACTACAACGAATATGGATATGAAACTTATATCACAGGATAGAGAAACATGTGAACTATCCAAAAGTTCAATGGTTGAAGGATTTGGGGCATTATCGAGTCTTTTATTGAGGAATATACGGAGCAATGTATGTGAAGAAAGTTAGAATCCAAAGTGTTCACAAGGCAAGCAGAAGAACAAAAACTTCACACTTCTTTCGAGAATATTTCTCTAACTTCAACGAATGTGGATATGAAACTTATATCACTGGATGCACGGACATGTGAACTTTTCACAAATGCAAAGATTGCTGGACTTGGACCATTATCAAGTCTTTATGGAGGGATATAGAGAGCAATGTATGCACGGGAAGTTGGAATCCAAAGTCTTCACAAGGCTAGCAGCAGGACAAAAACGTAACAAATCTTTCGAAAATATCTCTCTAACTACAACGAATGTGGATATGAAACTTATACCACTGGATAGAGGGCCATGTGAACTATTCAAAGATGCAAAGATTGCCGGATTGCGACCATTATAAGTCTTTTATGGAGGGATATGCTGAGCAATGTATTTGCAGGAAGGTCGAATCCTAGGTGTGCACAAGGAACAACCGCTGCCAAATTGAAAGGAGTAGGCAATAACTTCACACTTCTCTCGAGAATATATCTCTAACTACAACGAATATGGATATGAAACTTATATCACAGGATAGAGAAACATGTGAACTATCTAAAAGTTCAAAGGTTGAAGGATTTGGAGCATTATCGAGTCTTTTATTGAGGAATATACGGAGCAATGTATGTGAAGAAAGTTAGAATCCAAAGTGTTCACAAGGCAAGCAGAAGAACAAAAACTTCACACTTCTTTCGAGAATATTTCTCTAACTTCAACGAATGTGGATATGAAACTTATATCACTGGATGCACGGACATGTGAACTATTCACAAATGCAAAGATTGCCGGACTTGGACCATTATCAAGTCTTTATGGAGGGATATAGAGAGCAATGTATGCACGGGAAGTTGGAATCCAAAGTCTTCACAAGGCTAACAGCAGGACAAAAACGTAACAAATCTTTCGAAAATATCTCTCTAACTACAACGAATGTGGATATGAAACTTATACCACTGGATAGAGGGCCATGTGAACTATTCAAAGATGCAAAGATTGCCGGATTGCGACCATTATAAGTCTTTTATGGAGGGATATACTGAGCAATGTATGTGCAGGAAGGTCGAATCCTAGGTGTGCACAAGGAACAACCGCTGCCAAATTGAAAGGAGTAGGCAATAACTTCACACTTCTCTCGAGAATATATCTCTAACTACAACGAATATGGATATGAAACTTATATCACAGGATAGAGAAACATGTGAACTATCCAAAAGTTCAATGGTTGAAGGATTTGGAGCATTATCGAGTCTTTTATTGAGGAATATACGGAGCAAAGTATGTGAAGAAACTTAGAATCCAAAGTGTTCACAAGGCAAGCAGAAGAACAAAAACTTCACACTTCTTTCGAGAATATTTCTCTAACTTCAACGAATGTGGATATGAAACTTATATCATTGGATGCACGGACATGTGAACTATTCACAAATGCAAAGATTGCCGGACTTGGACCATTATCAAGTCTTTATGGAGGGATATAGGGAGCAATGTATGCGCGGGAAGTTAGAATCCAAAGTGTTCAAAAGGCAAGCAACAGGACAAAAACTTAACAAGTCTTTCGAGAATATCTCTCTAACTACATCGAATGTGGATATGAAACTTATACCACTGGATAGAGGGACATGTGAACTATTCACAAATGCAAAGAATGCCGGATTTGGACCATTATCAAGTCTTTTATGGAGGGATATACTGAGCAATGTATGTGCAGGAAGGTTGAATCCAAGGTGTGCACAAAGAACAACCGCTGCCAAATTGAAAGGAGTAGGCAAAAACTTCACACTTCTTTCGAGAATATTTCTCTAACTTCAACGAATGATGATATGAAACTTATATCACTGGATGCACGGACATGTGAACTATTCACAAATGCAAAGATTGCCGGACTTGGACCATTATCAAGTCTTTATGGAGGGATATAGAGAGCAATGTATGCACGGGAAGTTGGAATCCAAAGTCTTCACAAGGCAAGCAGCTGGACAAAAACGTAACAAATCTTTCGAAAATATCTCTCTAACTACAACGAATGTGGATATGAAACTTATACCACTGGATAGAGGGCCATGTGAACTATTCAAAGATGCAAAGATTGCCGGATTTGGACCATTATAAGTCTTTTATGGAGGGATATACTGAGCAATGTATGTGCAGGAAGGTCGAATCCTAGGTGTGCACAAGGAACAACCGCTGCCAAATTGAAAGGAGTAGGCAAAAACTTCACACTTCTCTCGAGAATATCTCTCTAACTACAACGAATATGGATATGAAACTTATATCACAGGATAGAGAAACATGTGAACTATCCAAAAGTTCAATGGTTGAAGGATTTGGAGCATTATCGAGTCTTTTATTGAGGAATATACGGAGCAATGTATGTGAAGAAAGTTAGAATCCAAAGTGTTCACAAGGCAAGCAGAAGAACAAAAACTTCACACTTCTTTCGAGAATATTTCTCTAACTTCAACGAATGTGGATATGAAACTTATATCACTGGATGCACGGACATGTGAACTATTCACAAATGCAAAGATTGCCGGACTTGGACCATTATCAAGTCTTTATGGAGGGATATAGAGAGCAATGTATGCACGGGAAGTTGGAATCCAAAGTCTTCACAAGGCTAGCAGCAGGACAAAAACGTAACAAATCTTTCGAAAATATCTCTCTAACTACAACGAATGTGGATATGAAACTTATACCACTGGATAGAGGGCCATGTGAACTATTCAAAGATGCAAAGATTGCCGGATTGCGACCATTATAAGTCTTTTATGGAGGGATATACTGAGCAATGTATGTGCAGGAAGGTCGAATCCTAGGTGTGCACAAGGAACAACCGCTGCCAAATTGAAAGGAGTAGGCAATAACTTCACACTTCTCTCGAGAATATATCTCTAACTACAACGAATATGGATATGAAACTTATATCACAGGATAGAGAAACATGTGAACTATCTAAAAGTTCAAAGGTTGAAGGATTTGGAGCATTATCGAGTCTTTTAAGGAGGAATATACGGAGCAATGTATGTGAAGAAAGTTAGAATCCAAAGTGTTCACAAGGCAAGCAGAAGAACAAAAACTTCACACTTCTTTCGAGAATATTTCTCTAACTTCAACGAATGATGATATGAAACTTATATCACTGGATGCACGGACATGTGAACTATTCACAAATGCAAAGATTGCCGGACTTGGACCATTATCAAGTCTTTATGGAGGGATATAGAGAGCAATGTATGCACGGGAAGTTGGAATCCAAAGTCTTCACAAGGCAAGCAGCAGGACAAAAACGTAACAAATCTTTCGAAAATATCTCTCTAACTACAACGAATGTGGATATGAAACTTATACCACTGGATAGAGGGCCATGTGAACTATTCAAAGATGCAAAGATTGCCGGATTTGGACCATTATAAGTCTTTTATGGAGGGATATACTGAGCAATGTATGTGCAGGAAGGTCGAATCCTAGGTGTGCACAAGGAACAACCGCTGCCAAATTGAAAGGAGTAGGCAAAAACTTCACACTTCTCTCGAGAATATCTCTCTAACTACAACGAATATGGATATGAAACTTATATCACAGGATAGAGAAACATGTGAACTATCCAAAAGTTCAATGGTTGAAGGATTTGGAGCATTATCGAGTCTTTTATTGAGGAATATACGGAGCAATGTATGTGAAGAAAGTTAGAATCCAAAGTGTTCACAAGGCAAGCAGAAGAACAAAAACTTCACACTTCTTTCGAGAATATTTCTCTAACTTCAACGAATGTGGATATGAAACTTATATCACTGGATGCACGGACATGTGAACTATTCACAAATGCAAAGATTGCCGGACTTGGACCATTATCAAGTCTTTATGGAGGGATATAGAGAGCAATGTATGCACGGGAAGTTGGAATCCAAAGTCTTCACAAGGCTAGCAGCAGGACAAAAACGTAACAAATCTTTCGAAAATATCTCTCTAACTACAACGAATGTGGATATGAAACTTATACCACTGGATAGAGGGCCATGTGAACTATTCAAAGATGCAAAGATTGCCGGATTGCGACCATTATAAGTCTTTTATGGAGGGATATACTGAGCAATGTATGTGCAGGAAGGTCGAATCCTAGGTGTGCACAAGAAACAACCGCTGCCAAATTGAAAGGAGTAGGCAATAACTTCACACTTCTCTCGAGAATATATCTCTAACTACAACGAATATGGATATGAAACTTATATCACAGGATAGAGAAACATGTGAACTATCTAAACGTTCAAAGGTTGAAGGATTTGGAGCATTATCGAGTCTTTTATTGAGGAATATACGGAGCAATGTATGTGAAGAAAGTTAGAATCCAAAGTGTTCACAAGGCAAGCAGAAGAACAAAATCTTCACACTTCTTTCGAGAATATTTCTCTAACTTCAACGAATGTGGATATGAAACTTATATCATTGGATGCACGGACATGTGAACTATTCACAAATGCAAAGATTGCCGGACTTGGACCATTATCAAGCTTTATGGAGGGATATAGGGAGCAATGTATGCGCGGGAAGTTAGAATCCAAAGTGTTCAAAAGGCAAGCAACAGGACAAAAACTTAACAAGTCTTTCGAGAATATCTCTCTAACTACATCGAATGTGGATATGAAACTTATACCACTGGATAGAGGAACATGTGAACTATTCAAAAATGCAAAGATTGCCGGATTGCGACCATTATAAGTCTTTTATGGAGGGATATACTGAGCAATGTATGTGCAGGAAGGTCGAATCCTAGGTGTGCACAAGAAACAACCGCTGCCAAATTGAAAGGAGTAGGCAATAACTTCACACTTCTCTCGAGAATATATCTCTAACTACAACGAATATGGATATGAAACTTATATCACAGGATAGAGAAACATGTGAACTATCTAAACGTTCAAAGGTTGAAGGATTTGGAGCATTATCGAGTCTTTTATTGAGGAATATACGGAGCAATGTATGTGAAGAAAGTTAGAATCCAAAGTGTTCACAAGGCAAGCAGAAGAACAAAATCTTCACACTTCTTTCGAGAATATTTCTCTAACTTCAACGAATGTGGATATGAAACTTATATCATTGGATGCACGGACATGTGAACTATTCACAAATGCAAAGATTGCCGGACTTGGACCATTATCAAGCTTTATGGAGGGATATAGGGAGCAATGTATGCGCGGGAAGTTAGAATCCAAAGTGTTCAAAAGGCAAGCAACAGGACAAAAACTTAACAAGTCTTTCGAGAATATCTCTCTAACTACATCGAATGTGGATATGAAACTTATACCACTGGATAGAGGAACATGTGAACTATTCAAAAATGCAAAGAATGCCGGATTTGGACCATTATCAAGTCTTTTATGGAGGGATATACTGAGCAATGTATGTGCAGGAAGGTTGAATCCAAGGTGTGCACAAAGAACAACCGCTGCCAAATTGAAAGGAGTAGGCAAAAACTTCACACTTCTTTCCAGAATATCTCTCTAACTACAACGAATGTGGATATGAAACTTATATCACTGGATAGAGGAACATGTGAGCTGTCTGAAAATCCAACAATTGCCGAATTTGGAGCATTTTCAAGTCTAGTATGAGGGGATATAGAGAGCAATGTATGCACGGGAAGTTGGAATCCAAAGTCTTCACAAGGCAAGCAGCAGGACAAAAACGTAACAAATCTTTCGAAAATATCTCTCTAACTACAACGAATGTGGATATGAAACTTATACCACTGGATAGAGGGCCATGTGAACTATTCAAAGATGCAAAGATTGCCGGATTGCGACCATTATAAGTCTTTTATGGAGGGATATACTGAGCAATGTATGTGCAGGAAGGTCGAATCCTAGGTGTGCACAAGGAACAACCGCTGCCAAATTGAAAGGAGTAGGCAAAAACTTCACACTTCTCTCGAGAATATCTCTCTAACTACAACGAATATGGATATGAAACTTATATCACAGGATAGAGAAACATGTGAACTATCCAAAAGTTCAATGGTTGAAGGATTTGGAGCATTATCGAGTCTTTTATTGAGGAATATACAGAGCAATGTATGTGAAGAAACTTAGAATCCAAAGTGTTCACAAGGCAAGCAGAAGAACAAAAACTTCACACTTCTTTCGAGAATATTTCTCTAACTTCAACGAATGTGGATATGAAACTTATATCATTGGATGCACGGACATGTGAACTATTCACAAATGCAAAGATTGCCGGACTTGGACCATTATCAAGTCTTCATGGAGGGATATAGGGAGCAATGTATGCGCGGGAAGTTAGAATCCAAAGTGTTCAAAAGGCAAGCAACAGGACAAAAACTTAACAAGTCTTTCGAGAATATCTCTCTAACTACATCGAATGTGGATATGAAACTTATACCACTGGATAGAGGAACATGTGAACTATTCAAAAATGCAAAGAATGCCGGATTTGGACCATTATCAAGTCTTTTATGGAGGGATATACTGAGCAATGTATGTGCAGGAAGGTTGAATCCAAGGTGTGCACAAAGAACAACCGCTGCCAAATTGAAAGGAGTAGGCAAAAACTTCACACTTCATTCCAGAATATCTCTCTAACTACAACGAATGTGGATATGAAACTTATATCACTGGATAGAGGAACATGTGAGCTGTCTGAAAATCCAACAATTGCAGAATTTGGAGCATTTTCAAGTCTAGTATGAGGGGATATAGAGAGCAATGTATGCACGGGAAGTTGGAATCCAAAGTCTTCACAAGGCAAGCAGAAGAACAAAAACTTCACACTTCTTTCGAGAATATCTCTCTAACCTCAACGAATGTGGATATGAAACTTATATCACTGGATGCAGGGACATGTGAACTATTCACAAATGCAAAGATTGCCGGATTTGGACCATTATCAAGTCTAGTATGAAGGGATATAGGGAGCAATGTATGCGCGGGAAGTTAGAATCCAAAGTGTTCAAAAGGCAAGCAACAGGACAAAAACTTAACAAGTCTTTCCAGAATATCTCTCTAACTACAACAAATGTGGATATGAAACTTTTACCACTGGATAGAGGGACATGTGAACTATTCAAAAATGCAAAGAATGCCGGATTTGGACCATTATCAAGTCTTTTATGGAGGGATATACTAAGCAATGTATGTGCAGGAAGGTTGAATCCAAGCTGTGCACAAGGAACAACCGCTGCCAAATTGAAAGGAGTAGGGAAAACCTTCACACTTCTTTCCAGAATATCTCTCTAACTACAGCGAATGTGGATATGAAACTTATATCACTGGATGCAGGGACATGTGAACTATTAAAAAATGCAAAGATTGCCGGATTTGGACCATTATCAAGTCTTTATGGAGAGATATAGGGAGCAATGTATGCGCGGGAAGTTAGAATCCAAAGTGTTCACAAGGCAAGCAACAGGACAAAAACTTAATTCTTTCGAGAATATCTCTCTAACTACAACGAATGTGGATATGAAACTTATACCACTGGATAGAGGGACATGTGAACTATTCAAAAATGCAAAGAATGCCGGATTTGGACCATTATCAAGTCTTTTATGAAGGGATATACTGAGCAATGTATGTGCAGGAAGGTTGAATCCAAGGTGTGCACAAGGAACAACCACCGCCAAATTGAAAGGAGTAGGCAAAAACTTCACACTTCTTTCCAGAATATCTCTCTAACTACAACGAATGTGGATATGAAACTTATATCACTGGATGCAGGGACATGTGACCTATTCAAAAATGCAACGATTGCCGGATTTGGACCATTATCAAGTCTTTATGGAGGGATATAGGGAGCAATGTATGGGCGGGAAGTTAGAATCCAAAGTGTTCACAAGGCAAGCAACAGCACAAAAACTTAACAATTCTTTCCAGAATATCTCTCTAACTTCAACAAATGTGGATATGAAACTTATATCAATGGATAGAGGAACATGTGAGCTTTCTGAAAATGCAAATATTACCGAATGTGGACCATTATCAAGTCTAGTAGGAAGGGATATAGGGAGCAATGTATGCGCGGGAAGTTAGAATCCAAAGTCTTCACAAGGCAAGCCGCAGGATAAAAACGTAACAAATCTTTCCAGAATATCTCTCTAACTACAACGAATGTGGATATGAAACTTATACCACTGGATAGAGGGACATGTGAACTATTCAAAAATGCAAAGAATGCCGGATTTGGACCATTATCAAGTCTTTTATGGAGGGATATACTGAGCAATGTATGTGCAGGAAGGTCGAATCCTAGGTGTGCACAAGGAACAACCGCTGCCAAATTGAAAGGAGTAGGCAAAAACTTCACACTTCTCTCGAGAATATCTCTCTAACTACAACGAATATGGATATGAAACTTATATCACAGGATAGAGAAACATGTGAACTATCCAAAAGTTCAATGGTTGAAGGATTTGGAGCATTATCGAGTCTTTTATTGAGGAATATACGGAGCAATGTATGTGAAGAAAGTTAGAATCCAAAGTGTTCACAAGGCAAGCAGAAGAACAAAAACTTCACACTTCTTTCGAGAATATTTCTCTAACTTCAACGAATGTAGATATGAAACTTATATCACTGGATGCACGGACATGTGAACTATTCACAAATGCAAAGATTGCCGGATTTCGACCATTATAAGTCTTTTATGGAGGGATATACTGAGCAATGTATGTGCAGGAAGGTCGAATCCAAGGTGTGCACAAGGAACAACCGCTGCCAAATTGAAAGGAGTACGCAAAAACTATACACTTCTTTCCAGAATATCTCTCTAACTACAACGAATGTGGATATGAAACTTATATCACTGGATGCAGGGACATGTGAACTATTAAAAAATGCAAAGATTGCCGGATTTGGACCATTATCAAGTCTTTATGGAGGGATATCGGAGGCAATGTATGCGCGGGAAGTTAGAATCCAAAGTGTTCACAAGGCAAGCAACAGGACAAAAACTTAATTCTTTCCAGAATATCTCTCTAACTACAACGAATGTGGATATGAAACTTATATCAATGGATAGAGGAACATGTGAGCTTTCTGA
The DNA here is from genome assembly GCF_054643075.1 of Acanthaster planci. Lineage (NCBI taxonomy): Eukaryota > Metazoa > Echinodermata > Asteroidea > Valvatida > Acanthasteridae > Acanthaster > Acanthaster planci. Next base: position 10,906 of record NW_028257677.1, on the reverse strand, counting down.
AAATGCAAATATTACCGAATGTGGACCATTATCAAGTCTAGTAGGAAGGGATATAGGGAGCAATGTATGCGCGGGAAGTTAGAATCCAAAGTCTTCACAAGGCAAGCCGCAGGATAAAAACGTAACAAATCTTTCGAAAATATCTCTCTAACTACAACGAATGTGGATATGAAACTTATACCACTGGATAGAGGGCCATGTGAACTATTCAAAGATGCAAAGATTGCCGGATTTGGACCATTATAAGTCTTTTATGGAGGGATATACTGAGCAATGTATGTGCAGGAAGGTCGAATCCTAGGTGTGCACAAGGAACAACCGCTGCCAAATTGAAAGGAGTAGGCAAAAACTTCACACTTCTCTCGAGAATATCTCTCTAACTACAACGAATATGGATATGAAACTTATATCACAGGATAGAGAAACATGTGAACTATCCAAAAGTTCAATGGTTGAAGGATTTGGAGCATTATCGAGTCTTTTATTGAGGAATATACAGAGCAATGTATGTGAAGAAACTTAGAATCCAAAGTCTTCACAAGGCAAGCAACAGGACAAAAACGTAACAATTCTTTCGAAAATATCTCTCTAACTACAACGAATGTGGATATGAAACTTATACCACTGGATAGAGGGCCATGTGAACTATTCAAAAATGCAAAGATTGCCGGATTTCGACCATTATAAGTCTTTTATGGAGGGATATACTGAGCAATGTATGTGCAGGAAGGTCGAATCCAAGGTGTGCACAAGGAACAACCGCTGCCAAATTGAAAGGAGTAGGCAAAAACTATACACTTCTTTCCAGAATATCTCTCTAACTACAACGAATGTGGATATGAAACTTATATCACTGGATGCAGGGACATGTGAACTATTAAAAAATGCAAAGATTGCCGGATTTGGACCATTATCAAGTCTTTATGGAGGGATATAGGAGGCAATGTATGCGCGGGAAGTTAGAATCCAAAGTGTTCACAAGGCAAGCAACAGGACAAAAACTTAATTCTTTCCAGAATATCTCTCTAACTACAACGAATGTGGATATGAAACTTATATCAATGGATAGAGGAACATGTGAGCTTTCTGAAAATGCAAAGATTACCGAATTTGGAGCATTTTCAAGTCTAGTATGAGGGGATATAGAGAGCAATGTATGCGCGGGAAGTTAGAATCCAAAGTGTTCACAAGGCAAGCAACAGCACAAAAACTTAACAATTCTTTCCAGAATATCTCTCTAACTTCAACAAATGTGGATATGAAACTTATATCAATGGATAGAGGAACATGTGAGCTTTCTGAAAATGCAAATATTACCGAATGTGGACCATTATCAAGTCTAGTAGGAAGGGATATAGGGAGCAATGTATGCGCGGGAAGTTAGAATCCAAAGTCTTCACAAGGCAAGCCGCAGGACAAAAACGTAACAAATCTTTCGAAAATATCTCTCTAACTACAACGAATGTGGATGTGAAACTTATACCACTGGATAGAGGGCCATGTGAACTATTCAAAGATGCAAAGATTGCCGGATTTGGACCATTATAAGTCTTTTATGGAGGGATATACTGAGCAATGTATGTGCAGGAAGGTCGAATCCTAGGTGTGCACAAGGAACAACCGCTGCCAAATTGAAAGGAGTAGGCAAAAACTTCACACTTCTCTCGAGAATATCTCTCTAACTACAACGAATATGGATATGAAACTTATATCACAGGATAGAGAAACATGTGAACTATCCAAAAGTTCAATGGTTGAAGGATTTGGAGCATTATCGAGTCTTTTATTGAGGAATATACAGAGCAATGTATGTGAAGAAACTTAGAATCCAAAGTGTTCACAAGGCAAGCAGAAGAACAAAAACTTCACACTTCTTTCGAGAATATCTCTCTAACTTCAACGAATGTGGATATGAAACTTATATCACTGGATGCAGGGACATGTGAACTATTCACAAATGCAAAGATTGCCGGATTTGGACCATTATCAAGTCTTTATGGAGGGATATAGGGAGCAATGTATGCGCGGGAAGTTAGAATCCAAAGTCTTCACAAGGCAAGCAGCAGGACAAAAACGTAACAAATCTTTCGAAAATATCTCTCTAACTACAACGAATGTGGATATGAAACTTATACCACTGGATAGAGGGCCATGTGAACTATTCAAAGATGCAAAGATTGCCGGATTTGGACCATTATAAGTCTTTTATGGAGGGATATACTGAGCAATGTATGTGCAGGAAGGTCGAATCCTAGGTGTGCACAAGGAACAACCGCTGCCAAATTGAAAGGAGTAGGCAAAAACTTCACACTTCTCTCGAGAATATCTCTCTAACTACAACGAATATGGATATGAAACTTATATCACAGGATAGAGAAACATGTGAACTATCCAAAAGTTCAATGGTTGAAGGATTTGGAGCATTATCGAGTCTTTTATTGAGGAATATACAGAGCAATGTATGTGAAGAAACTTAGAATCCAAAGTCTTCACAAGGCAAGCAACAGGACAAAAACGTAACAATTCTTTCGAAAATATCTCTCTAACTACAACGAATGTGGATATGAAACTTATACCACTGGATAGAGGGCCATGTGAACTATTCAAAAATGCAAAGATTGCCGGATTTCGACCATTATAAGTCTTTTATGGAGGGATATACTGAGCAATGTATGTGCAGGAAGGTCGAATCCAAGGTGTGCACAAGGAACAACCGCTGCCAAATTGAAAGGAGTTCGCAAAAACTATACACTTCTTTCCAGAATATCTCTCTAACTACAACGAATGTGGATATGAAACTTATATCACTGGATGCAGAGACATGTGAACTATTAAAAAATGCAAAGATTGCCGGATTTGGACCATTATCAAGTCTTTATGGAGGGATATAGGAGGCAATGTATGCGCGGGAAGTTAGAATCCAAAGTGTTCACAAGGCAAGCAACAGGACAAAAACTTAATTCTTTCCAGAATATCTCTCTAACTACAACGAATGTGGATATGAAACTTATATCACTGGATAGAGGAACATGTGAGCTGTCTGAAAATGCAAAGATTGCCGGATTTGAAGCATTTTCAAGTCTAGTATGAAGGGATATAGGGAGCAATGTATGCGCGGGAAGTTAGAATCCAAAGTGTTCACAAGGCAAGCAACAGGACAAAAACTTAACAATTCTTTCCAGAATATCTCTCTAACTTCAACAAATGTGGATATGAAACTTATATCAATGGATAGAGGAACATGTGAACTTTCTGAAAATGCAAATATTACCGAATGTGGACCATTATCAAGTCTAGTAGGAAGGGATATAGGGAGCAATGTATGCGCGGGAAGTTAGAATCCAAAGTCTTCACAAGGCAAGCTGCAGGATAAAAACGTAACAAATCTTTCGAAAATATCTCTCTAACTACAACGAATGTGGATATGAAACTTATACCACTGGATAGAGGGCCATGTGAACTATTCAAAGATGCAAAGATTGCCGGATTTGGACCATTATAAGTCTTTTATGGAGGGATATACTGAGCAATGTATGTGCAGGAAGGTCGAATCCTAGGTGTGCACAAGCAACAACCGCTGCCAAATTGAAAGGAGTAGGCAAAAACTTCACACTTCTCTCGAGAATATCTCTCTAACTACAACGAATATGGATATAAAACTTATATCACAGGATAGAGAAACATGTGAACTATCCAAAAGTTCAATGGTTGAAGGATTTGGAGCATTATCGAGTCTTTTATTGAGGAATATACAGAGCAATGTATGTGAAGAAACTTAGAATCCAAAGTGTTCACAAGGCAAGCAGAAGAACAAAAACTTCACACTTCTTTCGAGAATATCTCTCTAACTTCAACGAATGTGGATATGAAACTTATATCACTGGATGCAGGGACATGTGAACTATTCACAAATGCAAAGATTGCCGGATTTGGACCATTATCAAGTCTTTATGGAGGGATATAGGGAGCAATGTATGCACGGGAAGTGAGAATCCAAAGTCTTCACAAGGCAAGCAACAGGACAAAAACGTAACAATTCTTTCGAAAATATCTCTCTAACTACAACGAATGTGGATATGAAACTTATACCACTGGATAGAGGGCCATGTGAACTATTCAAAAATGCAAAGATTGCCGGATTTCGACCATTATAAGTCTTTTATGGAGGGATATACTGAGCAATGTATGTGCAGGAAGGTCGAATCCAAGGTGTGCACAAGGAACAACCGCTGCCAAATTGAAAGGAGTAGGCAAAAACTATACACTTCTTTCCAGAATATCTCTCTAACTACAACGAATGTGGATATGAAACTTATATCACTCGATGCAGGGACATGTGAACTATTAAAAAATGCAAAGATTGCCGGATTTGGACCATTATCAAGTCTTTATGGAGGGATATAGGAGGCAATGTATGCGCGGGAAGTTAGAATCCAAAGTGTTCACAAGGCAAGCAACAGGACAAAAACTTAATTCTTTCCAGAATATCTCTCTAACTACAACGAATGTGGATATGAAACTTATATCACTGGATAGAGGAACATGTGAGCTGTCTGAAAATTCAACATCTGCCGAATTTGGAGCATTTTCAAGTCTAGTATGAGGGGATATAGAGAGCAATGTATGCGCGGGAAGTTAGAATCCAAAGTCTTCACAAGGCAAGCGGCAGGATAAAAACGTAACAAATCTTTCCAGAATATCTCTCTAACTACAACGAATGTGGATATGAAACTTATACCACTGGATAGAGGAACATGTGAACTATTCAAAAATGCAAAGAATGCCGGATTTTGACCATTATCAAGTCTTTTATGGAGGGATATACTGAGCAATGTATGTGCAGGAAGGTTGAATCCAAGGTGTGCACAAGGAACAACCGCTGCCAAATTGAAAGGAGTAGGCAAAAACTTCACACTTCTTTCCAGAATATCTCTCTAACTACAACGAATGTGGATATGAAACTTATATCACTGGATAGAGAAACATGTGAGCTGTCTGAAAATCCAACAATTGCCGAATTTGGAGCATTTTCAAGTCTAGTATGAGGGGATATAGAGAGCAATGTATGCACGGGAAGTTGGAATCCAAAGTCTTCACAAGGCTAGCAGCAGGACAAAAACGTAACAAATCTTTCGAAAATATCTCTCTAACTACAACGAATGTGGATATGAAACTTATACCACTGGATAGAGGGCCATGTGAACTATTCAAAGATGCAAAGATTGCCGAATTTGGACCATTGTCAAGTCTTTTATGGAGGGATATACTGAGCAATGTATGTGCAGCAAGGTTGAATCCAAGGTGTGCACAAAGAACAACCGCTGCCAAATTGAAAGGAGTAGGCAAAAACTTCACACTTCTTTTCAGAATATCTCTCTAACTACATCGAATGTCGATATGAGACTTATATCACGGGATGCAGGGACAAGTGAGCTGTTTAAAAATGCAACAATTGCCGAATTTCGAGCATTTTCAAGTCTACTATGAGTGGATATAGAGAGCAATGTATGCTTTGGAATTTAGAATCCAAAGTCTTCACAAGGCAAGCAGCAGGACAAAAACGTAACAAATCTTTCGAAAATATCTCTCTAACTACAACAAATGTGGATATGAAACTTATACCACTGGATAGGGGGACATGTGAACTATTCAAAGATGCAAAGATTGCCGGATTTGGACCATTAAAAAGTCTTTTATGGAGGGGTATACTGAGCAATGTATGTGCAGGAAGGTTGAATCCAAGGTGTGCACAAGGAACAACCGCTGCCAAATTGAAAGGAGTAGGCAAAAACAATACACTTCTTTCCAGAATATCTCTCTAACTACAACGAATGTGGATATGAAACTTATATCACTGGATGCAGGGACATGTGAACTATTAAAAAATGCAAAGATTGCCGGATTTGGACCATTATCAAGTCTTTATGGAGGGATATAGGGAGCAATGTATGCGCGGGAAGTTAGAATCCAAAGTGTTCACAAGGCAAGCAACAGGACAAAAACTTAATTCTTTCCAGAATATCTCTCTAACTTCAACAAATGTGGATATGAAACTTATATCAATGGATAGAAGAACATGTGAGCTTTCTGAAAATGCAAAGATTACCGAATTTGGACCATTTTCAAGTCTAGTATGAAGGGATATAGGGAGCAATGTATGCGCGGGAAGTTAGAATCCAAAGTCTTCACAAGGCAAGCCGCAGGATAAAAACGTAACAAATCTTTCCAGAATATCTCTCTAGCTACAACAAATGTGGATATGAAACTTTTACCACTGGATAGAGGGACATGTGAACTATTCAAAAATGCAAAGAATGCCGGATTTGGACCATTATCAAGTCTTTTATGGAGGGATATACTGAGCAATGTATGTGCAGGAAGGTTGAATCCAAGCTGTGCACAAGGAACAACCGCTGCCAAATTGAAAGGAGTAGGCAAAAACTTCACACTTCTTTCCAGAATATCTCTCTAACTACAACGAATGTGGATATGAAACTTATATCACTGGATAGAGGAACATGTGAGCTGTCTGAAAATCTAACAATTGCCGAATTTGGAGCATTTTCAAGTCTAGTATGAGGGGATATAGGAAGCAATGTATGCACGGGAAGTTAGAATCCAAAGTCTTTAAAAGGCAAGCAGCAGGACAAAAACGTAACAAATCTTTCGAGAATATCTCTCTAACTACAACGAATGTGGATATGAAACTTATACCACTGGATAGAAGGACATGTGAACTATTCAAAAATGCAAAGAATGCCGGATTTGGACCATTATCAAGTCTTTTATGACGGGATATACTGAGCAATGTATGTTCAGGAAGGTTGAATCCAAGCTGTGCACGAGGAACAACCGCTGCCAAATTGAAAGGAGTAGGTAAAAACTTCACACTTCTTTCCAGAATATCTCTCTACCTACAACGAATGTGGATATGAAACTTATATCAATGGATAGAGAAACAGGTGAGCTGTCTGAAAATGCAACAATTGCCGAATTTGGAGCATTTTCAAGTCTAGTATGAGGGGATATAGAGAGCAATGTATGCACGGGAAGTTAGAATCCAAAGTCTTCAAAAGGCAAGCAGCAGGACAAAAACGTAACAAATCTTTCAAAAAATCCCTCTAACTACAACGAATGTGGATATGAAACTTATACCACTGGATAGGGGGCCATGTGAACTATTCAAAGATGCAAAGATTGCCGGATTTGGACCATTATAAGTCTTTTATGGAGGGATATACTGAGCAATGTATGTGCAGGAAGGTCGAATCCTAGGTGTGCACAAGGAACAACCGCTGCCAAATTGAAAGGAGTAGGGAAAACCTTCACACTTCTTTCCAGAATATCTCTCTAACTACAGCGAATGTGGATATGAAACTTATATCACTGGATGCAGGGACATGTGAACTATTAAAAAATGCAAAGATTGCCGGATTTGGACCATTATCAAGTCTTTATGGAGGGATATAGGGAGCAATGTATGCGCGGGAAGTTAGAATCCAAAGTGTTCACAAGGCAAGCAACAGGACAAAAACTTAATTCTTTCGAGAATATCTCTCTAACTACAACGAATGTGGATATGAAACTTATACCACTGGATAGAGGGACATGTGAACTATTCAAAAATGCAAAGAATGCCGGATTTGGACCATTATCAAGTCTTTTATGGAGGGATATACTGAGCAATGTATGTGCAGGAAGGTTGAATCCAAGGTGTGCACAAGGAACAATCACCGCCAAATTGAAAGGAGTAGGCAAACACTTCACACTTCTCTCGAGAATATCTCTCTAACTACTACGAATGTGGATATGAAACTTATATCACTGGATAGAGGAACATGTGAGCTTTCTGAAAATGCAAATATTACCGAATGTGGACCATTATCAAGTCTAGTAGGAAGGGATATAGGGAGCAATGTATGCGCGGGAAGTTAGAATCCAAAGTCTTCACAAGGCAAGCCGCAGGATAAAAACGTAACAAATCTTTCGAGAATATCTCTCTAACTACAACGAATGTGGATATGAAACTTATACCACTGGATAGAGGGACATGTGAACTATTCAAAAATGCAAAAAATGCCGGATTTCGACCATTATAAGTCTTTTATGGAGGGATATACTGAGCAATGTATGTGCAGGAAGAACGAATCCTAGGTCTGCACAATGAACAACCGCTGCCAAATTGAAAGGAGTAAGCAAAAACTTCACACTTCTTTCCAGAATATCTCTCTAACTACAACGAATGTGGATATCAAACTTATATCACTGGATAGAGGAACATGTGAGTTGTCTGAAAATGCAACAATTACCGAATTTGGAGCATTTTCAAGTCTAGTACGAGGGGATATAGAGAGCAATGTATGCACGGGAAGTTAGAATCCAAAGTCTTCACAAGGCAAGCAGCAGGACAAAAACTTAACAATTCTTTCGAGAATATCTCTCTAACTACAACGAATGTGGATATGAAACTTATATCACTGGATGCAGGGACATGTGACCTATTCAAAAATGCAACGATTGCCGGATTTGGACCATTATCAAGTCTTTATGGAGGGATATAGGGAGCAATGTATGGGCGGGAAGTTAGAATCCAAAGTGTTCACAAGGCAAGCAACAGCACAAAAACTTAACAATTCTTTCCAGAATATCTCTCTAACTTCAACAAATGTGGATATGAAACTTATATCAATGGATAGAGGAACATGTGAGCTTTCTGAAAATGCAAATATTACCGAATGTGGACCATTATCAAGTCTAGTAGGAAGGGATATAGGGAGCAATGTATGCGCGGGAAGTTAGAATCTAAAGTCTTCACAAGGCAAGCAGCAGGACAAAAACGTAACAAATCTTTCGAAAATATCTCTCTAACTACAACAAATGTGGATATGAAACTTATACCACTGGATAGAGGGCCATGTGAACTATTCAAAAATGCAAAGATTGCCGGATTTGGACCATTATAAGTCTTTTATGGAGGGATATACTGAGCAATGTATGTGCACGAAGGTCGAATCCAAGGTGTGCACAAGGAACAACCGCTGCCAAATTGAAAGGAGTACGCAAAAACTATACACTTCTTTCCAGAATATCTCTCTAACTACAACACATGTGAATATGAAACTTATATCACTGGATGCAGGGTCATGTGAACTATTAAAAAATGCAAAGATTGCTGGATTTGGACCATTATCAAGTCTTTATGGAGGGATATAGGGAGCAATGTATGCGCGGGAAGTTAGAATCCAAAGTCTTCACAAGGCAAGCCGCAGGATAAAAACGTAACAAATCTTTCCAGAATATCTCTCTAACTACAACGAATGTGGATATGAAACTTATACCACTGGATAGAGGGACATGTGTTCTATTCAAAAATGCAAAGAATGCCGGATTTGGACCATTATCAAGTCTTTTATGGAGGGATATACTGAGCAATGTATGTGCAGGAAGGTTGAATCAAAGGTGTGCACAAGGAACAACCGCTGCCAAATTGAAAGGAGTAGGCAAAAACTTCACACTTCTTTCCAGAATATCTCTCTAACTACAACGAATGTGGATATGAAACTTATATCACTGGATAGAACAACTTGTGAGCTGTCTGAAAATGCAACAATTGCCGAATTTGGAGCATTTTCAAGTCTAGTATGAGGGGATATAGAGAGCAATGTATGCGCGGGAAGTTAGAATCCAAAGTCTTCACAAGGCAAGCAGCAGGAAAAAACGTAACAAATCTTTCGAAAATATCTCTCTAACTACAACGAATGTGGATATGAAACTTATACCAGTGGATAGAGGGACATGTGAACTATTCAAAAATACAAAGATTGCCGGATTTGGAGCATTATCAAGTCTTTTATGGCGGGATATAGGGAGCAAAGTATGTTCAGGAAGGTTGAATCCTAGGTGTGCACAAGGAACAACCGCTGCCAAATTGAAAGGAGTAGGCAAAAACTTCACACTTCTTTCCAGAATATCTCTCTAACTACAACGAATGTGGATGCCAAACTTATATAACTGGATAGAATAACATGTGAACTACCCAAAAGTTTAAAGGTTGCTGGATTTGGAGCATTATCTAGTCTGTTATTGAGGAATATACGGAGCATCGTATGTGAAGGAAGTTTGAATCCAAGGTGTTCACAAGGCAAGCAGAAGAACAAAAACGTAAAGATTCTTTCGAGATTATCTCTCTAACTTCAACGAATGTGGATATGAAACTTATATCACTGGATGCAGGGACATGTGAACTATTAAAAAATGCAAAGATTGCCGGATTTGGACCATTATCAAGTCTTTATGGAGGGATATAGGCAGCAATGTATGCGCGGGAAGTTAGAATCCAAAGTGTTCACAAGGCAAGCAGGAGGACAAAACTTAACAAATCTTTCGAGAATATCTCTCTAACTACAACGAATGTGGATGTGAAACTTATATAGCTGGATACAATTACACGTGAACTATTTAAAGATGCAATATTGCCGGATTTGGACCATTATCAAGTCTTTTATGGAGGGATATAATGAGCAATGTATGTGCAGGAAGGTTGAATCTAAGGTGTGCACAAGGAACAACCGCTGCTAAATTGAAAGGAGTAGGCAAAAACTTCACACTTCCCTCGAAAATATCTCTCTAACTACAACCAATGTGGATATGAAACTTATATTGCAGGATAGAGAAACACGTGAACTATCCAAAAATTCAAAGGTTGCCGGATTTGGAGCATTATCTAGTCTTTTATTGAGGAATATACGGAGCAATGTATGTGAAGGAAGTTAGAATCCAAAGTGTTCACAAGGCAAGCAGAAGAACAAAAACTTCACACTTCTTTCGAGAATATCTCTCTAACTTCAACAAATGTGGATATGAAACTTATATCACTGGATGCAGGGACATGTGAACTATTCACAAA
>NW_028257676.1:0-85502 GCF_054643075.1 Acanthaster planci | reverse complement strand
TTACGCAAAAATTTGAGAAGGTTGAAAACACTGCCACATTCATGTGCAGATATTTCATTAACCAATGCAGATATGGATATAAAACTTACATGAATCGATAGAGTAACACGTGCCCTTTGAGATAAAACCAAGATTGAAAGAATTGGATACGTTTTAGACCATTTATAGTCGAATACACGGAGCCTTCTTTGTGCGGGAACAGGACCTGTGTACCACAGATAAGTCAGAATTACGCAAAAATAGCAGGCAGTTGTATATCGGACATTCTTATGACGATATTTCCCTAACGACAGCAAATATGGATAAGAAACTTACATGAATCGATAGAAGAACATGTGCCTTTTGAGATGAAGCCAACATGGCAAAAATTGGATAGGTTTTAGATTATTTATGGTCGAATAACGGAGTCTTCTTTGCGTGGGAACAGGACATGTGTACCACAGATAAGTCAGAATTACGCAAAAATTGGTGAAGGTTGAAAACACTGCGACATTCATGTGCAGATATTTCATTAACCAAGGCAGATATGGATATAAAACTTACATGAATCGATAGAGTAACACGTGCCCTTTGAGATAAAACCAAGATTGAAAGAATTGGATAGGTTTTAGACCATTTAAAGTCGAATACACGGAGCCTTCTTTGTGCAGGAACAGGACCTGTGTCCCACAGATAAGACAGAATTACGCAAAAATAGCAGGCAGTTGCACATCAACTCGGACATTCTTATGACGATATTTCCCTAACGACAGCAAATATGGATAAGAAACTTACATGAATCGATGGAGGAACATGTGCCCTTTGAGATGAAGCCAACATGGCAAGAATTGGATAGGATTTAGATTATTTATGGTCGAATAACGGAGTCTTCTTTGCGTGGATACAGGACATGTGTACCACAGATAAGTCAGAATAACGCAAAAATTGGAGAAGGTTGAAAACACTGCGACATTCATGTTAATATATTTCATTAACCAACGCAGATATGGATATAAAACTTACATGAATCGATAGAGTAACACGTGCCCTTTGAGATAAAACCAAGATTGAAAGAATTGGATACGTTTTAGACCATTTATAGTCGAATACACGGAGCCTTCTTTGTGCGGGAACAGGACCTGTGTACCACAGTTAAGTCAGAATTACGCAAAATTAGCAGGCAGTTGTATATCGGACATTCTTATGACGATATTTCCCTAACGACAGCAAATATGGATAAGAAACTTACATGAATCGATAAAGGAACATGTGCCCTTTGAGATGAAGCCAACATGGCAAAAATTGGATAGGTTTTAGATTATTTATGGTCGAATAACGGAGTCTTCTTTGCGTGGGAACAGGACATGTGTACCAAAGATAAGTCAGAATTGCGCAAAAATTGGAGAAGGTTGAAAACACTGCAACATTCATGTGCAGATATTTCATTAACCAAGGCAGATATGGATATAAAACTTACATGAATCGATAGAGTAACACGTGCCCTTTGAGATAAAACCAAGATTGAAAGAATTGGATAGGTTTTAGACCATTTATACTCGAATACACGGAGCCTTCTTTGTGCAGGAACAGGACCTGTGTACCACAGATAAGTCAGAATTACGCAAAAATAGCAGGCAGTTGCACATCAACTCGGACATTCTTGTGACGATATTTCCCTAACGACAGCAAATATGGATAAGAAACTTACATGAATCGATAGAGGAACATGTGCCCTTTGAGTTGAAGCCAACATGGCAAGAATTGGATAGGATTTAGATTATTTATGGTCGAATAACGGAGTCTTCTTTGCGTGGGAACAGGATATGTGTACCACAGATAAGTCTTAATTACGCAAAAATTTGAGAAGGTTGAAAACACTGCAACATTCATGTGCATATATTTTATTAACCAAGGCAGATATGGATATATATATGGAGTAACACGTGCCCTTTGAGATAAAACCAAGATTGAAAGAATTGGATACGTTTTAGACCATTTATAGTCAAATACACGGAGCCTTCTTTGTGCGGGAACAGGACCTGTGTACCACAGATAAGTCAGAATTACGCAAAAATAGCAGGCAGTTGTATATCGGACATTCTTATGACGATATTTCCCTAAAGACAGCAAATATGGATAAGAAATTTACATGAATCGATAGAGGAACATGTGCCCTTTGAGATGAAGCCAACATGGCAAATATTGGATAGGTTTTAGATTATTTATGGTCGAATAACGGAGTCTTCTTTGCGTGGGAACAGGACATGTGTACCACAGATAAGTCTTAATTACGCAAAAATTGGAGAAGGTTGAAAACACTGCAACATTCATGTGCAGATATTTCATTAACCAAGGCAGATATGGATATAAAACTTACATGAATCGATAGAGTAACACGTGCCCTTTGAGATAAAACCAAGATTGAAAGAATTGGATAGGTTTTAGACCATTTATACTCGAATACACGGAGCCTTCTTTGTGCGGGAACAGGACCTGTGTACCACAGATAAGTCAGAATTACGCAAAAATAGCAGGCAGTTGCACATCAACTCGGACATTCTGATGACGATATTTCCCTAACGACAGCCAATATGGATATGAAACTGACATGAATCGATAGAGGAACATGTGCCCTTTGGGATAAAACCAAGATGGCAGGAATTAGATAGGTTTTAGATTATTTATGCTCGAATAGACGGAGTCTTCTTTGTGCGGGAACAGGACCTGTGTACGACAGATAAATCAGAATTACGCAAAAATAGCAGGCAGTTGCACATCAACTCGGACATTCTGATGACGATATTTCCCTAACGACAGCCAATATGGATATGCAACTGATATGAATCGATAGAGGAACATGTGCCCTTTGGGATAAAACCAAGATGGCCAGAATTAGATAGGTTTTAGATTATTTATGCTCGAATACACGGAGTCTTCTTTGCGTGGGAACAGGATATGTGTACCACAGATAAGTCAGAATTACGCAAAAATTGGTGAAGGTTGAAAACACTGCGACATTCATGTGCAGATATTTCATTAACCAAGGCAGATATGGATATAAAACTTACATGAATCGATAGAGTAACACGTGCCCTTTGAGATAAAACCAAGATTGAAAGAATTGGATAGGTTTTAGACCATTTAAAGTCGAATACACGGAGCCTTCTTTGTGCAGGAACAGGACCTGTGTCCCACAGATAAGACAGAATTACGCAAAAATAGCAGGCAGTTGCACATCAACTCGGACATTCTTATGACGATATTTCCCTAACGACAGCAAATATGGATAAGAAACTTACATGAATCGATGGAGGAACATGTGCCCTTTGAGATGAAGCCAACATGGCAAGAATTGGATAGGATTTAGATTATTTATGGTCGAATAACGGAGTCTTCTTTGCGTGGATACAGGACATGTGTACCACAGATAAGTCAGAATAACGCAAAAAATTGGAGAAGGTTGAAAACACTGCGACATTCATGTTAATATATTTCATTAACCAACGCAGATATGGATATAAAACTTACATGAATCGATAGAGTAACACGTGCCCTTTGAGATAAAACCAAGATTGAAAGAATTGGATACGTTTTAGACCATTTATAGTCGAATACACGGAGCCTTCTTTGTGCGGGAACAGGACCTGTGTACCACAGTTAAGTCAGAATTACGCAAAATTAGCAGGCAGTTGTATATCGGACATTCTTATGACGATATTTCCCTAACGACAGCAAATATGGATAAGAAACTTACATGAATCGATAAAGGAACATGTGCCCTTTGAGATGAAGCCAACATGGCAAAAATTGGATAGGTTTTAGATTATTTATGGTCGAATAACGGAGTCTTCTTTGCGTGGGAACAGGACATGTGTACCAAAGATAAGTCAGAATTGCGCAAAAATTGGAGAAGGTTGAAAACACTGCAACATTCATGTGCAGATATTTCATTAACCAAGGCAGATATGGATATAAAACTTACATGAATCGATAGAGTAACACGTGCCCTTTGAGATAAAACCAAGATTGAAAGAATTGGATAGGTTTTAGACCATTTATACTCGAATACACGGAGCCTTCTTTGTGCAGGAACAGGACCTGTGTACCACAGATAAGTCAGAATTACGCAAAAATAGCAGGCAGTTGCACATCAACTCGGACATTCTTGTGACGATATTTCCCTAACGACAGCAAATATGGATAAGAAACTTACATGAATCGATAGAGGAACATGTGCCCTTTGAGTTGAAGCCAACATGGCAAGAATTGGATAGGATTTAGATTATTTATGGTCGAATAACGGAGTCTTCTTTGCGTGGGAACAGGATATGTGTACCACAGATAAGTCTTAATTACGCAAAAATTTGAGAAGGTTGAAAACACTGCAACATTCATGTGCATATATTTTATTAACCAAGGCAGATATGGATATATATATGGAGTAACACGTGCCCTTTGAGATAAAACCAAGATTGAAAGAATTGGATACGTTTTAGACCATTTATAGTCAAATACACGGAGCCTTCTTTGTGCGGGAACAGGACCTGTGTACCACAGATAAGTCAGAATTACGCAAAAATAGCAGGCAGTTGTATATCGGACATTCTTATGACGATATTTCCCTAAAGACAGCAAATATGGATAAGAAATTTACATGAATCGATAGAGGAACATGTGCCCTTTGAGATGAAGCCAACATGGCAAATATTGGATAGGTTTTAGATTATTTATGGTCGAATAACGGAGTCTTCTTTGCGTGGGAACAGGACATGTGTACCACAGATAAGTCTTAATTACGCAAAAATTGGAGAAGGTTGAAAACACTGCAACATTCATGTGCAGATATTTCATTAACCAAGGCAGATATGGATATAAAACTTACATGAATCGATAGAGTAACACGTGCCCTTTGAGATAAAACCAAGATTGAAAGAATTGGATAGGTTTTAGACCATTTATACTCGAATACACGGAGCCTTCTTTGTGCGGGAACAGGACCTGTGTACCACAGATAAGTCAGAATTACGCAAAAATAGCAGGCAGTTGCACATCAACTCGGACATTCTGATGACGATATTTTCCCTAACGACAGCCAATATGGATATGAAACTGACATGAATCGATAGAGGAACATGTGCCCTTTGGGATAAAACCAAGATGGCAGGAATTAGATAGGTTTTAGATTATTTATGCTCGAATAGACGGAGTCTTCTTTGTGCGGGAACAGGACCTGTGTACGACAGATAAATCAGAATTACGCAAAAATAGCAGGCAGTTGCACATCAACTCGGACATTCTGATGACGATATTTCCCTAACGACAGCCAATATGGATATGCAACTGATATGAATCGATAGAGGAACATGTGCCCTTTGGGATAAAACCAAGATGGCCAGAATTAGATAGGTTTTAGATTATTTATGCTCGAATACACGGAGTCTTCTTTGCGTGGGAACAGGATATGCGTACCACAGATAAGTCTTAATTACGCAAAAATTGGAGAAGGTTGAAAACACTGCAACATTCATGTGCAGATATTTCATTAACCAAGGCAGATATGGATATAAAACTTACATGAATCGATAGAGTAACACGTGCCCTTTGAGATAAAACCAAGATTGAAAGAATTGGATAGGTTTTAGACCATTTATAGTCGAATACACGGAGCCTTCTTTGTGCAGGAACAGGACCTGTGTACCACAGATAAGTCAGAATTACGCAAAAATAGCAGGCAGTTGCACATCAACTCGGACATTCTGATGACGATATTTCCCTAACGACAGCAAATATGGATAAGAAACTTACATGAATCGATAGAAGAACATGTGCCCTTTGAGATGAAGCCAACATGGCAAGAATTAGATAGGTTTTAGATTATTTATGGTCGAATAACGGAGTCTTCTTTGCGTGGGAACAGGACATGTGTACCACAGATAAGTCAGAATTACGCAAAAATTGGAGAAGGTTGAAAACACTGCGACATTCATGTGAATATATTTCATTAACCAAGGCAGATATGGATATAAAACTTACATGAATCGATAGAGTAACACGTGCCCTTTGAGATAAAACCAAGATTGAAAGAATTGGAAAGGTTTTAGACCATTTATACTCGAATACACGGAGCCTTCTTTGCGCGGGAACAAGACATGTGTACCACAGATAAGTCAGAATTACGCAAAAATAGCAGGCAGTTGCACATCAACTCGGACATTCTTATGACGATATTTCCCTAACGACAGCCAATATGGATATGCAACTGACTTGAATCGATAGAGGAACATGTGCCCTTCGGGATAAAACCAAGATGGCCAGAATTGGATAGGTTTTAGATTATTTATGCTCGAATACACGGAGTCTTCTTTGTGCGGGAACAGGACCTGTGTACCACAGATAAATCAGAATTACGCAAAAATAGCAGGCAGTTGCACATCAACTCGGACATTCTGATGACGATATTTCCCTAACGACAGCCAATATGGATATGCAACTGATATGAATCGATAGAGGAACATGTGCCCTTTGAGATGAAGCCAACATGGCAAATATTGGATAGGTTTTAGATTATTTATGGTCGAATAACGGAGTCTTCTTTGCGTGGGAACAGGACATGTGTACCACAGATAAGTCTTAATTACGCAAAAATTGGAGAAGGTTGAAAACACTGCAACATTCATGTGCAGATATTTCATTAACCAAGGCAGATATGGATATAAAACTTACATGAATCGATAGAGTAACACGTGCCCTTTGAGATAAAACCAAGATTGAAAGAATTGGATAGGTTTTAGACCATTTATACTCGAATACACGGAGCCTTCTTTGTGCGGGAACAGGACCTGTGTACCACAGATAAGTCAGAATTACGCAAAAATAGCAGGCAGTTGCACATCAACTCGGACATTCTGATGACGATATTTCCCTAACGACAGCCAATATGGATATGAAACTGACATGAATCGATAGAGGGAACATGTGCCCTTTGGGATAAAACCAAGATGGCAGGAATTAGATAGGTTTTAGATTATTTATGCTCGAATAGACGGAGTCTTCTTTGTGCGGGAACAGGACCTGTGTACGACAGATAAATCAGAATTACGCAAAAATAGCAGGCAGTTGCACATCAACTCGGACATTCTGATGACGATATTTCCCTAACGACAGCCAATATGGATATGCAACTGATATGAATCGATAGAGGAACATGTGCCCTTTGGGATAAAACCAAGATGGCCAGAATTAGATAGGTTTTAGATTATTTATGCTCGAATACACGGAGTCTTCTTTGCGTGGGAACAGGATATGCGTACCACAGATAAGTCTTAATTACGCAAAAATTGGAGAAGGTTGAAAACACTGCAACATTCATGTGCAGATATTTCATTAACCAAGGCAGATATGGATATAAAACTTACATGAATCGATAGAGTAACACGTGCCCTTTGAGATAAAACCAAGATTGAAAGAATTGGATAGGTTTTAGACCATTTATAGTCGAATACACGGAGCCTTCTTTGTGCAGGAACAGGACCTGTGTACCACAGATAAGTCAGAATTACGCAAAAATAGCAGGCAGTTGCACATCAACTCGGACATTCTGATGACGATATTTCCCTAACGACAGCAAATATGGATAAGAAACTTACATGAATCGATAGAAGAACATGTGCCCTTTGAGATGAAGCCAACATGGCAAGAATTGGATAGGTTTTAGATTATTTATGGTCGAATAACGGAGTCTTCTTTGCGTGGGAACAGGACATGTGTACCACAGATAAGTCAGAATTACGCAAAAATTGGAGAAGGTTGAAAACACTGCGACATTCATGTGAATATATTTCATTAACCAACGCAGATATGGATATAAAACTTACATGAATCGATAGAGTAACACGTGCCCTTTGAGATAAAACCAAGATTGAAAGAATTGGAAAGGTTTTAGACCATTTATACTCGAATACACGGAGCCTTCTTTGCGCGGGAACAAGACATGTGTACCACAGATAAGTCAGAATTACGCAAGAATAGCAGGCAGTTGCACATCAACTCGGACATTCTTATGACGATATTTCCCTAACGACAGCCAATATGGATATGCAACTGACTTGAATCGATAGAGGAACATGTGCCCTTCGGGATAAAACCAAGATGGCCAGAATTGGATAGGTTTTAGATTATTTATGCTCGAATACACGGAGTCTTCTTTGCGTGGGAACAGGATATGTGTACCACAGATAAGTCTTAATTACGCAAAAATTTGAGAAGGTTGAAAACACTGCAACATTCATGTGCAGATATTTCATTAACCAAGGCAGATATGGATATAAAACTTACATGAATCGATAGAGTAACACGTGCCCTTTGAGATAAAACCAAGATTGAAAGAATTGGATAGGTTTTAGACCATTTATAGTCGAATACACGGAGCCTTCTTTGTGCGGGAACAGGACCTGTGTACCACAGATAAGTCAGAATTACGCAAAAATAGCAGGCAGTTGTATATCGGACATTCTTATGACGATATTTCCCTAACGACAGCAAATATGGATAAGAAACTTACATGAATCGATAGAAGAACATGTGCCCTTTGAGATGAAGCCAACATGGCAAGAATTAGATAGGTTTTAGATTATTTATGGTCGAATAACGGAGTCTTCTTTGCGTGGGAACAGGACATGTGTACCACAGATAAGTCAGAATTACGCAAAAATTGGAGAAGGTTGAAAACACTGCGACATTCATGTGAATATATTTCATTAACCAAGGCAGATATGGATATAAAACTTACATGAATCGATAGAGTAACACGTGCCCTTTGAGATAAAACCAAGATTGAAAGAATTGGAAAGGTTTTAGACCATTTATACTCGAATACACGGAGCCTTCTTTGCGCGGGAACAAGACATGTGTACCACAGATAAGTCAGAATTACGCAAAAATAGCAGGCAGTTGCACATCAACTCGGACATTCTTATGACGATATTTCCCTAACGACAGCAAATATGGATAAGAAACTTACATGAATCGATAGAGGAACATGTGCCCTTCGGGATAAAACCAAGATGGCCAGAATTGGATAGGTTTTAGATTATTTATGCTCGAATAGACGGAGTCTTCTTTGTGCGGGAACAGGACCTGTGTACCACAGATAAATCAGAATTACGCAAAAATAGCAGGCAGTTGCACATCAACTCGGACATTCTGATGACGATATTTCCCTAACGACAGCCAATATGGATATGCAACTGATATGAATCGATAGAGGAACATGTGCCCTTTGGGATAAAACCAAGATGGCCAGAATTAGATAGGTTTTAGATTATTTATGCTCGAATACACGGAGTCTTCTTTGCGTGGGAACAGGATATGCGTACCACAGATAAGTCTTAATTACGCAAAAATTGGAGAAGGTTGAAAACACTGCAACATTCATGTGCAGATATTTCATTAACCAAGGCAGATATGGATATAAAACTTACATGAATCGATAGAGTAACACGTGCCCTTTGAGATAAAACCAAGATTGAAAGAATTGGATAGGTTTTAGACCATTTATAGTCGAATACACGGAGCCTTCTTTGTGCAGGAACAGGACCTGTGTACCACAGATAAGTCAGAATTACGCAAAAATAGCAGGCAGTTGCACATCAACTCGGACATTCTGATGACGATATTTCCCTAACGACAGCAAATATGGATAAGAAACTTACATGAATCGATAGAAGAACATGTGCCCTTTGAGATGAAGCCAACATGGCAAGAATTGGATAGGTTTTAGATTATTTATGGTCGAATAACGGAGTCTTCTTTGCGTGGGAACAGGACATGTGTACCACAGATAAGTCAGAATTACGCAAAAATTGGAGAAGGTTGAAAACACTGCGACATTCATGTGAATATATTTCATTAACCAACGCAGATATGGATATAAAACTTACATGAATCGATAGAGTAACACGTGCCCTTTGAGATAAAACCAAGATTGAAAGAATTGGAAAGGTTTTAGACCATTATACTCGAATACACGGAGCCTTCTTTGCGCGGGAACAAGACATGTGTACCACAGATAAGTCAGAATTACGCAAGAATAAGCAGGCAGTTGCACATCAACTCGGACATTCTTATGACGATATTTCCCTAACGACAGCCAATATGGATATGCAACTGACTTGACTCGATAGAGGAACATGTGCCCTTCGGGATAAAACCAAGATGGCCAGAATTGGATAGGTTTTAGATTATTTATGCTCGAATACACGGAGTCTTCTTTGCGTGGGAACAGGATATGTGTACCACAGATAAGTCTTAATTACGCAAAAATTTGAGAAGGTTGAAAACACTGCAACATTCATGTGCAGATATTTCATTAACCAAGGCAGATATGGATATAAAACTTACATGAATCGATAGAGTAACACGTGCCCTTTGAGATAAAACCAAGATTGAAAGAATTGGATAGGTTTTAGACCATTTATAGTCGAATACACGGAGCCTTCTTTGTGCGGGAACAGGACCTGTGTACCACAGATAAGTCAGAATTACGCAAAAATAGCAGGCAGTTGTATATCGGACATTCTTATGACGATATTTCCCTAACGACAGCAAATATGGATAAGAAACTTACATGAATCGATAGAAGAAACATGTGCCTTTTGAGATGAAGCCAACATGGCAAAAATTGGATAGGTTTTAGATTATTTATGGTCGAATAACGGAGTCTTCTTTGCGTGGGAACAGGACATGTGTACCACAGATAAGTCAGAATTACGCAAAAATTGGTGAAGGTTGAAAACACTGCGACATTCATGTGCAGATATTTCATTAACCAAGGCAGATATGGATATAAAACTTACTTGAATCGATAGAGTAACACGTGCCCTTTGAGATAAAACCAAGATTGAAAGAATTGGATAGGTTTTAGACCATTTAAAGTCGAATACACGGAGCCTTCTTTGTGCAGGAACAGGACCTGTGTCCCACAGATAAGACAGAATTACGCAAAAATAGCAGGCAGTTGCACATCAACTCGGACATTCTTATGACGATATTTCCCTAACGACAGCAAATATGGATAAGAAACTTACATGAATCGATGGAGGAAACATGTGCCCTTTGAGATGAAGCCAACATGGCAAGAATTGGATAGGATTTAGATTATTTATGGTCGAATAACGGAGTCTTCTTTGCGTGGATACAGGACATGTGTACCACAGATAAGTCAGAATAACGCAAAAATTGGAGAAGGTTGAAAACACTGCGACA
Organism: Acanthaster planci; assembly: GCF_054643075.1. Lineage (NCBI taxonomy): Eukaryota > Metazoa > Echinodermata > Asteroidea > Valvatida > Acanthasteridae > Acanthaster > Acanthaster planci. The sequence continues at coordinate 74,261 of NW_028257676.1, read as the reverse complement.
TTCATGTTAATATATTTCATTAACCAACGCAGATATGGATATAAAACTTACATGAATCGATAGAGTAACACGTGCCCTTTGAGATAAAACCAAGATTGAAAGAATTGGATACGTTTTAGACCATTTATAGTCGAATACACGGAGCCTTCTTTGTGCGGGAACAGGACCTGTGTACCACAGTTAAGTCAGAATTACGCAAAATTAGCAGGCAGTTGTATATCGGACATTCTTATGACGATATTTCCCTAACGACAGCAAATATGGATAAGAAACTTACATGAATCGATAAAGGAACATGTGCCCTTTGAGATGAAGCCAACATGGCAAAAATTGGATAGGTTTTAGATTATTTATGGTCGAATAACGGAGTCTTCTTTGCGTGGGAACAGGACATGTGTACCAAAGATAAGTCAGAATTGCGCAAAAATTGGAGAAGGTTGAAAACACTGCAACATTCATGTGCAGATATTTCATTAACCAAGGCAGATATGGATATAAAACTTACATGAATCGATAGAGTAACACGTGCCCTTTGAGATAAAACCAAGATTGAAAGAATTGGATAGGTTTTAGACCATTTATACTCGAATACACGGAGCCTTCTTTGTGCAGGAACAGGACCTGTGTACCACAGATAAGTCAGAATTACGCAAAAATAGCAGGCAGTTGCACATCAACTCGGACATTCTTGTGACGATATTTCCCTAACGACAGCAAATATGGATAAGAAACTTACATGAATCGATAGAGGAACATGTGCCCTTTGAGTTGAAGCCAACATGGCAAGAATTGGATAGGATTTAGATTATTTATGGTCGAATAACGGAGTCTTCTTTGCGTGGGAACAGGATATGTGTACCACAGATAAGTCTTAATTACGCAAAAATTTGAGAAGGTTGAAAACACTGCAACATTCATGTGCATATATTTTATTAACCAAGGCAGATATGGATATATATATGGAGTAACACGTGCCCTTTGAGATAAAACCAAGATTGAAAGAATTGGATACGTTTTAGACCATTTATAGTCAAATACACGGAGCCTTCTTTGTGCGGGAACAGGACCTGTGTACCACAGATAAGTCAGAATTACGCAAAAATAGCAGGCAGTTGTATATCGGACATTCTTATGACGATATTTCCCTAAAGACAGCAAATATGGATAAGAAATTTACATGAATCGATAGAGGAACATGTGCCCTTTGAGATGAAGCCAACATGGCAAATATTGGATAGGTTTTAGATTATTTATGGTCGAATAACGGAGTCTTCTTTGCGTGGGAACAGGACATGTGTACCACAGATAAGTCTTAATTACGCAAAAATTGGAGAAGGTTGAAAACACTGCAACATTCATGTGCAGATATTTCATTAACCAAGGCAGATATGGATATAAAACTTACATGAATCGATAGAGTAACACGTGCCCTTTGAGATAAAACCAAGATTGAAAGAATTGGATAGGTTTTAGACCATTTATACTCGAATACACGGAGCCTTCTTTGTGCGGGAACAGGACCTGTGTACCACAGATAAGTCAGAATTACGCAAAAATAGCAGGCAGTTGCACATCAACTCGGACATTCTGATGACGATATTTCCCTAACGACAGCCAATATGGATATGAAACTGACATGAATCGATAGAGGAACATGTGCCCTTTGGGATAAAACCAAGATGGCAGGAATTAGATAGGTTTTAGATTATTTATGCTCGAATAGACGGAGTCTTCTTTGTGCGGGAACAGGACCTGTGTACGACAGATAAATCAGAATTACGCAAAAATAGCAGGCAGTTGCACATCAACTCGGACATTCTGATGACGATATTTCCCTAACGACAGCCAATATGGATATGCAACTGATATGAATCGATAGAGGAACATGTGCCCTTTGGGATAAAACCAAGATGGCCAGAATTAGATAGGTTTTAGATTATTTATGCTCGAATACACGGAGTCTTCTTTGCGTGGGAACAGGATATGCGTACCACAGATAAGTCTTAATTACGCAAAAATTGGAGAAGGTTGAAAACACTGCAACATTCATGTGCAGATATTTCATTAACCAAGGCAGATATGGATATAAAACTTACATGAATCGATAGAGTAACACGTGCCCTTTGAGATAAAACCAAGATTGAAAGAATTGGATAGGTTTTAGACCATTTATAGTCGAATACACGGAGCCTTCTTTGTGCAGGAACAGGACCTGTGTACCACAGATAAGTCAGAATTACGCAAAAATAGCAGGCAGTTGCACATCAACTCGGACATTCTGATGACGATATTTCCCTAACGACAGCAAATATGGATAAGAAACTTACATGAATCGATAGAAGAACATGTGCCCTTTGAGATGAAGCCAACATGGCAAGAATTGGATAGGTTTTAGATTATTTATGGTCGAATAACGGAGTCTTCTTTGCGTGGGAACAGGACATGTGTACCACAGATAAGTCAGAATTACGCAAAAATTGGAGAAGGTTGAAAACACTGCGACATTCATGTGAATATATTTCATTAACCAACGCAGATATGGATATAAAACTTACATGAATCGATAGAGTAACACGTGCCCTTTGAGATAAAACCAAGATTGAAAGAATTGGAAAGGTTTTAGACCATTTATACTCGAATACACGGAGCCTTCTTTGCGCGGGAACAAGACATGTGTACCACAGATAAGTCAGAATTACGCAAGAATAGCAGGCAGTTGCACATCAACTCGGACATTCTTATGACGATATTTCCCTAACGACAGCCAATATGGATATGCAACTGACTTGAATCGATAGAGGAACATGTGCCCTTCGGGATAAAACCAAGATGGCCAGAATTGGATAGGTTTTAGATTATTTATGCTCGAATACACGGAGTCTTCTTTGCGTGGGAACAGGATATGTGTACCACAGATAAGTCTTAATTACGCAAAAATTTGAGAAGGTTGAAAACACTGCAACATTCATGTGCAGATATTTCATTAACCAAGGCAGATATGGATATAAAACTTACATGAATCGATAGAGTAACACGTGCCCTTTGAGATAAAACCAAGATTGAAAGAATTGGATAGGTTTTAGACCATTTATAGTCGAATACACGGAGCCTTCTTTGTGCGGGAACAGGACCTGTGTACCACAGATAAGTCAGAATTACGCAAAAATAGCAGGCAGTTGTATATCGGACATTCTTATGACGATATTTCCCTAACGACAGCAAATATGGATAAGAAACTTACATGAATCGATAGAAGAACATGTGCCCTTTGAGATGAAGCCAACATGGCAAGAATTAGATAGGTTTTAGATTATTTATGGTCGAATAACGGAGTCTTCTTTGCGTGGGAACAGGACATGTGTACCACAGATAAGTCAGAATTACGCAAAAATTGGAGAAGGTTGAAAACACTGCAACATTCATGTGAATATATTTCATTAACCAAGGCAGATATGGATATAAAACTTACATGAATCGATAGAGTAACACGTGCCCTTTGAGATAAAACCAAGATTGAAAGAATTGGAAAGGTTTTAGACCATTTATACTCGAATACACGGAGCCTTCTTTGCGCGGGAACAAGACATGTGTACCACAGATAAGTCAGAATTACGCAAAAATAGCAGGCAGTTGCACATCAACTCGGACATTCTTATGACGATATTTCCCTAACGACAGCCAATATGGATATGCAACTGACTTGAATCGATAGAGGAACATGTGCCCTTCGGGATAAAACCAAGATGGCCAGAATTGGATAGGTTTTAGATTATTTATGCTCGAATACACGGAGTCTTCTTTGTGCGGGAACAGGACCTGTGTACCACAGATAAATCAGAATTACGCAAAAATAGCAGGCAGTTGCACATCAACTCGGACATTCTGATGACGATATTTCCCTAACGACAGCCAATATGGATATGCAACTGATATGAATCGATAGAGGAACATGTGCCCTTTGGGATAAAACCAAGATGGCCAGAATTAGATAGGTTTTAGATTATTTATGCTCGAATACACGGAGTCTTCTTTGCGTGGGAACAGGATATGCGTACCACAGATAAGTCTTAATTACGCAAAAATTGGAGAAGGTTGAAAACACTGCAACATTCATGTGCAGATATTTCATTAACCAAGGCAGATATGGATATAAAACTTACATGAATCGATAGAGTAACACGTGCCCTTTGAGATAAAACCAAGATTGAAAGAATTGGATAGGTTTTAGACCATTTATAGTCGAATACACGGAGCCTTCTTTGTGCAGGAACAGGACCTGTGTACCACAGATAAGTCAGAATTACGCAAAAATAGCAGGCAGTTGCACATCAACTCGGACATTCTGATGACGATATTTCCCTAACGACAGCAAATATGGATAAGAAACTTACATGAATCGATAGAAGAACATGTGCCCTTTGAGATGAAGCCAACATGGCAAGAATTGGATAGGTTTTAGATTATTTATGGTCGAATAACGGAGTCTTCTTTGCGTGGGAACAGGACATGTGTACCACAGATAAGTCAGAATTACGCAAAAATTGGAGAAGGTTGAAAACACTGCGACATTCATGTGAATATATTTCATTAACCAACGCAGATATGGATATAAAACTTACATGAATCGATAGAGTAACACGTGCCCTTTGAGATAAAACCAAGATTGAAAGAATTGGATAGGTTTTAGACCATTTATACTCGAATACACGGAGCCTTCTTTGCGCGGGAACAAGACATGTGTACCACAGATAAGTCAGAATTACGCAAGAATAGCAGGCAGTTGCACATCAACTCGGACATTCTTATGACGATATTTCCCTAACGACAGCCAATATGGATATGCAACTGACTTGAATCGATAGAGGAACATGTGCCCTTCGGGATAAAACCAAGATGGCCAGAATTGGATAGGTTTTAGATTATTTATGCTCGAATACACGGAGTCTTCTTTGCGTGGGAACAGGATATGTGTACCACAGATAAGTCTTAATTACGCAAAAATTTGAGAAGGTTGAAAACACTGCAACATTCATGTGCAGATATTTCATTAACCAAGGCAGATATGGATATAAAACTTACATGAATCGATAGAGTAACACGTGCCCTTTGAGATAAAACCAAGATTGAAAGAATTGGATAGGTTTTAGACCATTTATAGTCGAATACACGGAGCCTTCTTTGGGCGGGAACAGGACCTGTGTACCACAGATAAGTCAGAATTACGCAAAAATAGCAGGCAGTTGTATATCGGACATTCTTATGACGATATTTCCCTAACGACAGCAAATATGGATAAGAAACTTACATGAATCGATAGAAGAACATGTGCCCTTTGAGATGAAGCCAACATGGCAAGAATTAGATAGGTTTTAGATTATTTATGGTCGAATAACGGAGTCTTCTTTGCGTGGGAACAGGACATGTGTACCACAGATAAGTCAGAATTACGCAAAAATTGGAGAAGGTTGAAAACACTGCGACATTCATGTGAATATATTTCATTAACCAAGGCAGATATGGATATAAAACTTACATGAATCGATAGAGTAACACGTGCCCTTTGAGATAAAACCAAGATTGAAAGAATTGGAAAGGTTTTAGACCATTTATACTCGAATACACGGAGCCTTCTTTGCGCGGGAACAAGACATGTGTACCACAGATAAGTCAGAATTACGCAAAAATAGCAGGCAGTTGCACATCAACTCGGACATTCTTATGACGATATTTCCCTAACGACAGCCAATATGGATATGCAACTGACTTGAATCGATAGAGGAACATGTGCCCTTCGGGATAAAACCAAGATGGCCAGAATTGGATAGGTTTTAGATTATTTATGCTCGAATACACGGAGTCTTCTTTGCGTGGGAACAGGATATGTGTACCACAGATAAGTCTTAATTACGCAAAAATTTGAGAAGGTTGAAAACACTGCAACATTCATGTGCAGATATTTCATTAACCAAGGCAGATATGGATATAAAACTTACATGAATCGATAGAGTAACACGTGCCCTTTGAGATAAAACCAAGATTGAAAGAATTGGATAGGTTTTAGACCATTTATAGTCGAATACACGGAGCCTTCTTTGTGCGGGAACAGGACCTGTGTACCACAGATAAGTCAGAATTACGCAAAAATAGCAGGCAGTTGTATATCGGACATTCTTATGACGATATTTCCCTAACGACAGCAAATATGGATAAGAAACCTACATGAATCGATAGAGGAACATGTGCCCTTTGAGATGAAGCCAACATGGCAAGAATTAGATAGGTTTTAGATTATTTATGGTCGAATAACGGAGTCTTCTTTGCGTGGGAACAGGACATGTGTACCACAGATAAGTCAGAATTACGCAAAAATTGGAGAAGGTTGAAAACACTGCGACATTCATGTGAATATATTTCATTAACCAAGGCAGATATGGATATAAAACTTACATGAATCGATAGAGTAACACGTGCCCTTTGAGATAAAACCAAGATTGAAAGAATTGGATAGGTTTTAGACCATTTATACTCGAATACACGGAGCCTTCTTTGCGCGGGAACAAGACATGTGTACCACAGATAAGTCAGAATTACGCAAGAATAGCAGGCAGTTGCACATCAACTCGGACATTCTTATGACGATATTTCCCTAACGACAGCCAATATGGATATGCAACTGACTTGAATCGATAGAGGAACATGTGCCCTTCGGGATAAAACCAAGATGGCCAGAATTGGATAGGTTTTAGATTATTTATGCTCGAATACACGGAGTCTTCTTTGCGTGGGAACAGGATATGTGTACCACAGATAAGTCTTAATTACGCAAAAATTTGAGAAGGTTGAAAACACTGCAACATTCATGTGCAGATATTTCATTAACCAAGGCAGATATGGATATAAAACTTACATGAATCGATAGAGTAACACGTGCCCTTTGAGATAAAACCAAGATTGAAAGAATTGGATAGGTTTTAGACCATTTATAGTCGAATACACGGAGCCTTCTTTGGGCGGGAACAGGACCTGTGTACCACAGATAAGTCAGAATTACGCAAAAATAGCAGGCAGTTGTATATCGGACATTCTTATGACGATATTTCCCTAACGACAGCAAATATGGATAAGAAACTTACATGAATCGATAGAAGAACATGTGCCCTTTGAGATGAAGCCAACATGGCAAGAATTAGATAGGTTTTAGATTATTTATGGTCGAATAACGGAGTCTTCTTTGCGTGGGAACAGGACATGTGTACCACAGATAAGTCAGAATTACGCAAAAATTGGAGAAGGTTGAAAACACTGCGACATTCATGTGAATATATTTCATTAACCAAGGCAGATATGGATATAAAACTTACATGAATCGATAGAGTAACACGTGCCCTTTGAGATAAAACCAAGATTGAAAGAATTGGAAAGGTTTTAGACCATTTATACTCGAATACACGGAGCCTTCTTTGCGCGGGAACAAGACATGTGTACCACAGATAAGTCAGAATTACGCAAGAATAGCAGGCAGTTGCACATCAACTCGGACATTCTTATGACGATATTTCCCTAACGACAGCCAATATGGATATGCAACTGACTTGAATCGATAGAGGAACATGTGCCCTTCGGGATAAAACCAAGATGGCCAGAATTGGATAGGTTTTAGATTATTTATGCTCGAATACACGGAGTCTTCTTTGCGTGGGAACAGGATATGTGTACCACAGATAAGTCTTAATTACGCAAAAATTTGAGAAGGTTGAAAACACTGCAACATTCATGTGCAGATATTTCATTAACCAAGGCAGATATGGATATAAAACTTACATGAATCGATAGAGTAACACGTGCCCTTTGAGATAAAACCAAGATTGAAAGAATTGGATAGGTTTTAGACCATTTATAGTCGAATACACGGAGCCTTCTTTGTGCGGGAACAGGACCTGTGTACCACAGATAAGTCAGAATTACGCAAAAATAGCAGGCAGTTGTATATCGGACATTCTTATGACGATATTTCCCTAACGACAGCAAATATGGATAAGAAACCTACATGAATCGATAGAGGAACATGTGCCCTTTGAGATGAAGCCAACATGGCAAGAATTAGATAGGTTTTAGATTATTTATGGTCGAATAACGGAGTCTTCTTTGCGTGGGAACAGGACATGTGTACCACAGATAAGTCAGAATTACGCAAAAATTGGAGAAGGTTGAAAACACTGCGACATTCATGTGAATATATTTCATTAACCAAGGCAGATATGGATATAAAACTTACATGAATCGATAGAGTAACACGTGCCCTTTGAGATAAAACCAAGATTGAAAGAATTGGAAAGGTTTTAGACCATTTATACTCGAATACACGGAGCCTTCTTTGCGCGGGAACAAGACATGTGTACCACAGATAAGTCAGAATTACGCAAGAATAGCAGGCAGTTGCACATCAACTCGGACATTCTTATGACGATATTTCCCTAACGACAGCCAATATGGATATGCAACTGACTTGAATCGATAGAGGAACATGTGCCCTTCGGGATAAAACCAAGATGGCCAGAATTGGATAGGTTTTAGATTATTTATGCTCGAATACACGGAGTCTTCTTTGCGTGGGAACAGGATATGTGTACCACAGATAAGTCTTAATTACGCAAAAATTTGAGAAGGTTGAAAACACTGCAACATTCATGTGCAGATATTTCATTAACCAAGGCAGATATGGATATAAAACTTACATGAATCGATAGAGTAACACGTGCCCTTTGAGATAAAACCAAGATTGAAAGAATTGGATAGGTTTTAGACCATTTATAGTCGAATACACGGAGCCTTCTTTGTGCGGGAACAGGACCTGTGTACCACAGATAAGTCAGAATTACGCAAAAATAGCAGGCAGTTGTATATCGGACATTCTTATGACGATATTTCCCTAACGACAGCAAATATGGATAAGAAACTTACATGAATCGATAGAGGAACATGTGCCCTTTGAGATGAAGCCAACATGGCAAGAATTGGATAGGTTTTAGATTATTTATGGTCGAATAACGGAGTCTTCTTTGCGTGGGAACAGGACATGTGTACCACAGATAAGTCAGAATTACGCAAAAATTGGAGAAGGTTGAAAACACTGCGACATTTATGTGAATATATTTCATTAACCAAGGCAGATATGGATATAAAACTTACATGAATCGATAGAGTAACACGTGCCCTTTGAGATAAAACCAAGATTGAAAGAATTGGAAAGGTTTTAGACCATTTATACTCGAATACACGGAGCCTTCTTTGCGCGGGAACAAGACATGTGTACCACAGATAAGTCAGAATTACGCAAAAATAGCAGGCAGTTGCACATCAACTCGGACATTCTTATAACGATATTTCCCTAACGACAGCCAATATGGATATGCAACTGACTTGAATCGATAGAGGAACATGTGCCCTTCGGGATAAAACCAAGATGGCCAGAATTGGATAGGTTTTAGATTATTTATGCTCGAATACACGGAGTCTTCTCTGCGTGGGAACAGGATATGTGTACTACAGATAAGTCTTAATTACGGAAAAATTTGAGAAGGTTGAAAACACTGCAACATTCATGTGCAGATATTTCATTAACCAATGCAGATATGGATATAAAACTTACATGAATCGATAGAGTAACACGTGCCCTTTGAGATAAAACCAAGATTGAAAGAATTGGATACGTTTTAGACCATTTATAGTCGAATACACGGAGCCTTCTTTGTGCGGGAACAGGACCTGTGTACCACAGATAAGTCAGAATTACGCAAAAATAGCAGGCAGTTGTATATCGGACATTCTTATGACGATATTTCCCTAACGACAGCAAATATGGATAAGAAACTTACATGAATCGATAGAAGAACATATGCCTTTTGAGATGAAGCCAACATGGCAAAAATTGGATAGGTTTTAGATTATTTATGGTCGAATAACGGAGTCTTCTTTGCGTGGGAACAGGACATGTGTACCACAGATAAGTCAGAATTACGCAAAAATTGGTGAAGGTTGAAAACACTGCGACATTCATGTGCAGATATTTCATTAACCAAGGCAGATATGGATATAAAACTTACATGAATCGATAGAGTAACACGTGCCCTTTGAGATAAAACCAAGATTGAAAGAATTGGATAGGTTTTAGACCATTTAAAGTCGAATACACGGAGCCTTCTTTGTGCAGGAACAGGACCTGTGTCCCACAGATAAGTCAGAATTACGCAAAAATAGCAGGCAGTTGCACATCAACTCGGACATTCTTATGACGATATTTCCCTAACGACAGCAAATATGGATAAGAAACTTACATGAATCGATAGAGGAACATGTGCCCTTTGAGATGAAGCCAACATGGCAAGAATTGGATAGGATTTAGATTATTTATGGTCGAATAACGGAGTCTTCTTTGCGTGGATACAGGACATGTGTACCACAGATAAGTCAGAATAACGCAAAAATTGGAGAAGGTTGAAAACACTGCGACATTCATGTGAATATATTTCATTAACCAACGCAGATATGAATATAAAACTTACATGAATCGATAGAGTAACACGTGCCCTTTGAGATAAAACCAAGATTGAAAGAATTGGATACGTTTTAGACCATTTATAGTCGAATACACGGAGCCTTCTTTGTGCGGGAACAGGACCTGTGTACCACAGATAAGTCAGAATTACGCAAAATTAGCAGGCAGTTGTATATCGGACATTCTTATGACGATATTTCCCTAACGACAGCAAATATGGATAAGAAACTTACATGAATCGATAAAGGAACATGTGCCCTTTGAGATGAAGCCAACATGGCAAAAATTGGATAGGTTTTAGATTATTTATGGTCGAATAACGGAGTCTTCTTTGCGTGGGAACAGGACATGTGTACCAAAAATAAGTCAGAATTGCGCAAAAATTGGAGAAGGTTGAAAACACTGCAACATTCATGTGCAGATATTTCATTAACCATGGCAGATATGGATATAAAACTTACATGAATCGATAGAGTAACACGTGCCCTTTGAGATAAAACCAAGATTGAAAGAATTGGATAGGTTTTAGACCATTTATAGTCGAATACACGGAGCCTTCTTTGTGCAGGAACAGGACCTGTGTACCACAGATAAGTCAGAATTACGCAAAAATAGCAGGCAGTTGCACATCAACTCGGACATTCTTGTGACGATATTTCCCTAACGACAGCCCTATGTATAAGAAACTTACATGAATCGATAGAGGAACATGTGCCCTTTGAGTTGAAGCCAACATGGCAAGAATTGGATAGGATTTAGATTATTTATGGTCGAATAACGGAGTCTTCTTTGCGTGGGAACAGGATATGTGTACCACAGATAAGTCTTAATTACGCAAAAATTTGAGAAGGTTGAAAACACTGCAACATTCATGTGCATATATTTTATTAACCAAGGCAGATATGGATATAAAACTTACATGAATCGATAGAGTAACACGTGCCCTTTGAGATAAAACCAAGATTGAAAGAATTGGATAGGTTTTAGACCATTTATACTCGAATACACGGAGCCTTCTTTGTGCGGGAACAGGACCTGTGTACCACAGATAAGTCAGAATTACGCAAAAATAGCAGGCAGTTGCACATCAACTCGGACATTCTGATGACGATATTTCCCTAACGACAGCCAATATGGATATGAAACTGACATGAATCGATAGAGGAACATGTGCCCTTTGGGATAAAACCAAGATGGCCAGAATTAGATAGGTTTTAGATTATTTATGCTCGAATAGACGGAGTCTTCTTTGTGCGGGAACAGGACCTGTGTACCACAGATAAATCAGAATTACGCAAAAATAGCAGGCAGTTGCACATCAACTCGGACATTCTGATGACGATATTTCCCTAACGACAGCCAATATGGATATGCAACTGATATGAATCGATAGAGGAACATGTGCCCTTTGGGATAAAACCAAGATGGCCAGAATTAGATAGGTTTTAGATTATTTATGCTCGAATACACGGAGTCTTCTTTGCGTGGGAACAGGATATGTGTACCACAGATAAGTCTTAATTACGCAAAAATTGGAGAAGGTTGAAAACACTGCAACATTCATGTGCAGATATTTCATTAACCAAGGCAGATATGGATATAAAACTTACATGAATCGATAGAGTAACACGTGCCCTTTGAGATAAAACCAAGATTGAAAGAATTGGATAGGTTTTAGACCATTTATAGTCGAATACACGGAGCCTTCTTTGTGCAGGAACAGGACCTGTGTACCACAGATAAGTCAGAATTACGCAAAAATAGCAGGCAGTTGTATATCGGACATTCTTATGACGATATTTCCCTAACGACAGCAAATATGGATAAGAAACTTACATGAATCGATAGAAGAACATGTGCCTTTTGAGATGAAGCCAACATGGCAAAAATTGGATAGGTTTTAGATTATTTATGGTCGAATAACGGAGTCTTCTTTGCGTGGGAACAGGACATGTGTACCACAGATAAGTCAGAATTACGCAAAAATTGGTGAAGGTTGAAAACACTGCGACATTCATGTGCAGATATTTCATTAACCAAGGCAGATATGGATATAAAACTTACATGAATCGATAGAGTAACACGTGCCCTTTGAGATAAAACCAAGATTGAAAGAATTGGATAGGTTTTAGACCATTTAAAGTCGAATACACGGAGCCTTCTTTGTGCAGGAACAGGACCTGTGTCCCACAGATAAGACAGAATTACGCAAAAATAGCAGGCAGTTGCACATCAACTCGGACATTCTTATGACGATATTTCCCTAACGACAGCCAATATGGATAAGAAACTTACATGAATCGATAGAGGAACATGTGCCCTTTGAGATGAAGCCAACATGGCCAGAATTAGATAGGTTTTAGATTATTTATGCTCGAATAGACGGAGTCTTCTTTGTGCGGGAACAGGACCTGTGTACCACAGATAAATCAGAATTACGCAAAAATAGCAGGCAGTTGCACATCAACTCGGACATTCTGATGACGATATTTCCCTAACGACAGCCAATATGGATATGCAACTGATATGAATCGATAGAGGAACATGTGCCCTTTGGGATAAAACCAAGATGGCCAGAATTAGATAGGTTTTAGATTATTTATGCTCGAATACACGGAGTCTTCTTTGCGTGGGAACAGGATATGTGTACCACAGATAAGTCTTAATTACGCAAAAATTGGAGAAGGTTGAAAACACTGCAACATTCATGTGCAGATATTTCATTAACCAAGGCAGATATGGATATAAAACTTACATGAATCGATAGAGTAACACGTGCCCTTTGAGATAAAACCAAGATTGAAAGAATTGGATAGGTTTTAGACCATTTATAGTCGAATACACGGAGCCTTCTTTGTGCAGGAACAGGACCTGTGTACCACAGATAAGTCAGAATTACGCAAAAATAGCAGGCAGTTGTATATCGGACATTCTTATGACGATATTTCCCTAACGACAGCAAATATGGATAAGAAACTTACATGAATCGATAGAAGAACATGTGCCTTTTGAGATGAAGCCAACATGGCAAAAATTGGATAGGTTTTAGATTATTTATGGTCGAATAACGGAGTCTTCTTTGCGTGGGAACAGGACATGTGTACCACAGATAAGTCAGAATTACGCAAAAATTGGTGAAGGTTGAAAACACTGCGACATTCATGTGCAGATATTTCATTAACCAAGGCAGATATGGATATAAAACTTACATGAATCGATAGAGTAACACGTGCCCTTTGAGATAAAACCAAGATTGAAAGAATTGGATAGGTTTTAGACCATTTAAAGTCGACTACACGGAGCCTTCTTTGTGCAGGAACAGGACCTGTGTCCCACAGATAAGACAGAATTACGCAAAAATAGCAGGCAGTTGCACATCAACTCGGACATTCTTATGACGATATTTCCCTAACGACAGCAAATATGGATAAGAAACTTACATGAATCGATAGAGGAACATGTGCCCTTTGAGATGAAGCCAACATGGCAAGAATTGGATAGGATTTAGATTATTTATGGTCGAATAACGGAGTCTTCTTTGCGTGGATACAGGACATGTGTACCACAGATAAGTCAGAATAACGCAAAATTTGGAGAAGGTTGAAAACACTGCGACATTCATGTTAATATATTTCATTAACCAACGCAGATATGGATATAAAACTTACATGAATCGATAGAGTAACACGTGCCCTTTGAGATAAAACCAAGATTGAAAGAATTGGATACGTTTTAGACCATTTATAGTCGAATACACGGAGCCTTCTTTGTGCGGGAACAGGACCTGTGTACCACAGTTAAGTCAGAATTACGCAAAATTAGCAGGCAGTTGTATATCGGACATTCTTATGACGATATTTCCCTAACGACAGCAAATATGGATAAGAAACTTACATGAATCGATAAAGGAACATGTGCCCTTTGAGATGAAGCCAACATGGCAAAAATTGGATAGGTTTTAGATTATTTATGGTCGAATAACGGAGTCTTCTTTGCGTGGGAACAGGACATGTGTACCAAAGATAAGTCAGAATTGCGCAAAAATTGGAGAAGGTTGAAAACACTGCAACATTCATGTGCAGATATTTCATTAACCAAGGCAGATATGGATATAAAACTTACATGAATCGATAGAGTAACACGTGCCCTTTGAGATAAAACCAAGATTGAAAGAATTGGATAGGTTTTAGACCATTTATACTCGAATACACGGAGCCTTCTTTGTGCAGGAACAGGACCTGTGTACCACAGATAAGTCAGAATTACGCAAAAATAGCAGGCAGTTGCACATCAACTCGGACATTCTTGTGACGATATTTCCCTAACGACAGCAAATATGGATAAGAAACTTACATGAATCGATAGAGGAACATGTGCCCTTTGAGTTGAAGCCAACATGGCAAGAATTGGATAGGATTTAGATTATTTATGGTCGAATAACGGAGTCTTCTTTGCGTGGGAACAGGATATGTGTACCACAGATAAGTCTTAATTACGCAAAAATTTGAGAAGGTTGAAAACACTGCAACATTCATGTGCATATATTTTATTAACCAAGGCAGATATGGATATATATATGGAGTAACACGTGCCCTTTGAGATAAAACCAAGATTGAAAGAATTGGATACGTTTTAGACCATTTATAGTCAAATACACGGAGCCTTCTTTGTGCGGGAACAGGACCTGTGTACCACAGATAAGTCAGAATTACGCAAAAATAGCAGGCAGTTGTATATCGGACATTCTTATGACGATATTTCCCTAAAGACAGCAAATATGGATAAGAAATTTACATGAATCGATAGAGGAACATGTGCCCTTTGAGATGAAGCCAACATGGCAAATATTGGATAGGTTTTAGATTATTTATGGTCGAATAACGGAGTCTTCTTTGCGTGGGAACAGGACATGTGTACCACAGATAAGTCTTAATTACGCAAAAATTGGAGAAGGTTGAAAACACTGCAACATTCATGTGCAGATATTTCATTAACCAAGGCAGATATGGATATAAAACTTACATGAATCGATAGAGTAACACGTGCCCTTTGAGATAAAACCAAGATTGAAAGAATTGGATAGGTTTTAGACCATTTATACTCGAATACACGGAGCCTTCTTTGTGCGGGAACAGGACCTGTGTACCACAGATAAGTCAGAATTACGCAAAAATAGCAGGCAGTTGCACATCAACTCGGACATTCTGATGACGATATTTCCCTAACGACAGCCAATATGGATATGAAACTGACATGAATCGATAGAGGAACATGTGCCCTTTGGGATAAAACCAAGATGGCAGGAATTAGATAGGTTTTAGATTATTTATGCTCGAATAGACGGAGTCTTCTTTGTGCGGGAACAGGACCTGTGTACCACAGATAAATCAGAATTACGCAAAAATAGCAGGCAGTTGCACATCAACTCGGACATTCTGATGACGATATTTCCCTAACGACAGCCAATATGGATATGCAACTGATATGAATCGATAGAGGAACATGTGCCCTTTGGGATAAAACCAAGATGGCCAGAATTAGATAGGTTTTAGATTATTTATGCTCGAATACACGGAGTCTTCTTTGCGTGGGAACAGGATATGCGTACCACAGATAAGTCTTAATTACGCAAAAATTGGAGAAGGTTGAAAACACTGCAACATTCATGTGCAGATATTTCATTAACCAAGGCAGATATGGATATAAAACTTACATGAATCGATAGAGTAACACGTGCCCTTTGAGATAAAACCAAGATTGAAAGAATTGGATAGGTTTTAGACCATTTATAGTCGAATACACGGAGCCTTCTTTGTGCAGGAACAGGACCTGTGTACCACAGATAAGTCAGAATTACGCAAAAATAGCAGGCAGTTGCACATCAACTCGGACATTCTGATGACGATATTTCCCTAACGACAGCAAATATGGATAAGAAACTTACATGAATCGATAGAAGAACATGTGCCCTTTGAGATGAAGCCAACATGGCAAGAATTGGATAGGTTTTAGATTATTTATGGTCGAATAACGGAGTCTTCTTTGCGTGGGAACAGGACATGTGTACCACAGATAAGTCAGAATTACGCAAAAATTGGAGAAGGTTGAAAACACTGCGACATTCATGTGAATATATTTCATTAACCAAGGCAGATATGGATATAAAACTTACATGAATCGATAGAGTAACACGTGCCCTTTGAGATAAAACCAAGATTGAAAGAATTGGAAAGGTTTTAGACCATTTATACTCGAATACACGGAGCCTTCTTTGCGCGGGAACAAGACATGTGTACCACAGATAAGTCAGAATTACGCAAGAATAGCAGGCAGTTGCACATCAACTCGGACATTCTTATGACGATATTTCCCTAACGACAGCCAATATGGATATGCAACTGACTTGAATCGATAGAGGAACATGTGCCCTTCGGGATAAAACCAAGATGGCCAGAATTGGATAGGTTTTAGATTATTTATGCTCGAATACACGGAGTCTTCTTTGCGTGGGAACAGGATATGTGTACCACAGATAAGTCTTAATTACGCAAAAATTTGAGAAGGTTGAAAACACTGCAACATTCATGTGCAGATATTTCATTAACCAAGGCAGATATGGATATAAAACTTACATGAATCGATAGAGTAACACGTGCCCTTTGAGATAAAACCAAGATTGAAAGAATTGGATAGGTTTTAGACCATTTATAGTCGAATACACGGAGCCTTCTTTGTGCGGGAACAGGACCTGTGTACCACAGATAAGTCAGAATTACGCAAAAATAGCAGGCAGTTATATCGGACATTCTTATGACGATATTTCCCTAACGACAGCAAATATGGATAAGAAACTTACATGAATCGATAGAAGAACATGTGCCCTTTGAGATGAAGCCAACATGGCAAGAATTAGATAGGTTTTAGATTATTTATGCTCGAATAACGGAGTCTTCTTTGCGTGGGAACAGGACATGTGTACCACAGATAAGTCAGAATTACGCAAAAATTGGAGAAGGTTGAAAACACTGCGACATTCATGTGAATATATTTCATTAACCAAGGCAGATATGGATATAAAACTTACATGAATCGATAGAGTAACACGTGCCCTTTGAGATAAAACCAAGATTGAAAGAATTGGAAAGGTTTTAGACCATTTATACTCGAATACACGGAGCCTTCTTTGCGCGGGAACAAGACATGTGTACCACAGATAAGTCAGAATTACGCAAAAATAGCAGGCAGTTGCACATCAACTCGGACATTCTTATGACGATATTTCCCTAACGACAGCCAATATGGATATGCAACTGACTTGAATCGATAGAGGAACATGTGCCCTTCGGGATAAAACCAAGATGGCCAGAATTGGATAGGTTTTAGATTATTTATGCTCGAATACACGGAGTCTTCTTTGCGTGGGAACAGGATATGTGTACCACAGATAAGTCTTAATTACGCAAAAATTTGAGAAGGTTGAAAACACTGCAACATTCATGTGCAGATATTTCATTAACCAAGGCCGATATGGATATAAAACTTACATGAATCGATAGAGTAACACGTGCCCTTTGAGATAAAACCAAGATTGAAAGAATTGGATAGGTTTTAGACCATTTATAGTCGAATACACGGAGCCTTCTTTGTGCGGGAACAGGACCTGTGTACCACAGATAAGTCAGAATTACGCAAAAATAGCAGGCAGTTGTATATCGGACATTCTTATGACGATATTTCCCTAACGACAGCAAATATGGATAAGAAACCTACATGAATCGATAGAGGAACATGTGCCCTTTGAGATGAAGCCAACATGGCAAGAATTAGATAGGTTTTAGATTATTTATGGTCGAATAACGGAGTCTTCTTTGCGTGGGAACAGGACATGTGTACCACAGATAAGTCAGAATTACGCAAAAATTGGAGAAGGTTGAAAACACTGCGACATTCATGTGAATATATTTCATTAACCAAGGCAGATATGGATATAAAACTTACATGAATCGATAGAGTAACACGTGCCCTTTGAGATAAAACCAAGATTGAAAGAATTGGAAAGGTTTTAGACCATTTATACTCGAATACACGGAGCCTTCTTTGCGCGGGAACAAGACATGTGTACCACAGATAAGTCAGAATTACGCAAGAATAGCAGGCAGTTGCACATCAACTCGGACATTCTTATGACGATATTTCCCTAACGACAGCCAATATGGATATGCAACTGACTTGAATCGATAGAGGAACATGTGCCCTTCGGGATAAAACCAAGATGGCCAGAATTGGATAGGTTTTAGATTATTTATGCTCGAATACACGGAGTCTTCTTTGCGTGGGAACAGGATATGTGTACCACAGATAAGTCTTAATTACGCAAAAATTTGAGAAGGTTGAAAACACTGCAACATTCATGTGCAGATATTTCATTAACCAAGGCAGATATGGATATAAAACTTACATGAATCGATAGAGTAACACGTGCCCTTTGAGATAAAACCAAGATTGAAAGAATTGGATAGGTTTTAGACCATTTATAGTCGAATACACGGAGCCTTCTTTGTGCAGGAACAGGACCTGTGTACCACAGATAAGTCAGAATTACGCAAAAATAGCAGGCAGTTGTATATCGGACATTCTTGTGACGATATTTCCCTAACGACAGCAAATATGGATAAGAAACTTACATGAATCGATAGAGGAACATGTGCCCTTTGAGATGAAGCCAACATGGCAAGAATTGGATAGGATTTAGATTATTTATGGTCGAATAACGGAGTCTTCTTTGCGTGGATACAGGACATGTGTACCACAGATAAGTCAGAATAACGCAAAATTGGAGAAGGTTGAAAACACTGCGACATTCATGTGAATATATTTCATTAACCAACGCAGATATGGATATAAAACTTACATGAATCGATAGAGTAACACGTGCCCTTTGAGATAAAACCAAGATTGAAAGAATTGGATAGGTTTTAGACCATTTATACTCGAATACACGGAGCCTTCTTTGTGCAGGAACAGGACCTGTGTACCACAGATAAGTCAGAATTACGCAAAAATAGCAGGCAGTTGCACATCAACTCGGACATTCTTGTGACGATATTTCCCTAACGACAGCAAATATGGATAAGAAACTTACATGAATCGATAGAGGAACATGTGCCCTTTGAGTTGAAGCCAACATGGCAAGAATTGGATAGGATTTAGATTATTTATGGTCGAATAACGGAGTCTTCTTTGCGTGGGAACAGGATATGTGTACCACAGATAAGTCTTAATTACGCAAAAATTTGAGAAGGTTGAAAACACTGCAACATTCATGTGCATATATTTTATTAACCAAGGCAGATTTGGATATATATATGGAGTAACACGTGCCCTTTGAGATAAAACCAAGATTGAAAGAATTGGATACGTTTTAGACCATTTATAGTCAAATACACGGAGCCTTCTTTGTGCGGGAACAGGACCTGTGTACCACAGATAAGTCAGAATTACGCAAAAATAACAGGCAGTTGTATATCGGACATTCTTATGACGATATTTCCCTAAAGACAGCAAATATGGATAAGAAATTTACATGAATCGATAGAGGAACATGTGCCCTATGAGATGAAGCCAACATGGCAAATATTGGATAGGTTTTAGATTATTTATGGTCGAATAACGGAGTCTTCTTTGCGTGGGAACAGGACATGTGTACCACAGATAAGTCTTAATTACGCAAAAATTGGAGAAGGTTGAAAACACTGCAACATTCATGTGCAGATATTTCATTAACCAAGGCAGATATGGATATAAAACTTACATGAATCGATAGAGTAACACGTGCCCTTTGAGATAAAACCAAGATTGAAAGAATTGGATAGGTTTTAGACCATTTATACTCGAATACACGGAGCCTTCTTTGTGCGGGAACAGGACCTGTGTACCACAGATAAGTCAGAATTACGCAAAAATAGCAGGCAGTTGCACATCAACTCGGACATTCTGATGACGATATTTCCCTAACGACAGCCAATATGGATATGAAACTGACATGAATCGATAGAGGAACATGTGCCCTTTGGGATAAAACCAAGATGGCCAGAATTAGATAGGTTTTAGATTATTTATGCTCGAATAGACGGAGTCTTCTTTGTGCGGGAACAGGACCTGTGTACCACAGATAAATCAGAATTACGCAAAAATAGCAGGCAGTTGCACATCAACTCGGACATTCTGATGACGATATTTCCCTAACGACAGCCAATATGGATATGCAACTGATATGAATCGATAGAGGAACATGTGCCCTTTGGGATAAAACCAAGATGGCCAGAATTAGATAGGTTTTAGATTATTTATGCTCGAATACACGGAGTCTTCTTTGCGTGGGAACAGGATATGTGTACCACAGATAAGTCTTAATTACGCAAAAATTGGAGAAGGTTGAAAACACTGCAACATTCATGTGCAGATATTTCATTAACCAAGGCAGATATGGATATAAAACTTACATGAATCGATAGAGTAACACGTGCCCTTTGAGATAAAACCAAGATTGAAAGAATTGGATAGGTTTTAGACCATTTATAGTCGAATACACGGAGCCTTCTTTGTGCAGGAACAGGACCTGTGTACCACAGATAAGTCAGAATTACGCAAAAATAGCAGGCAGTTGCACATCAACTCGGACATTCTGATGACGATATTTCCCTAACGACAGCAAATATGGATAAGAAACTTACATGAATCGATAGAAGAACATGTGCCCTTTGAGATGAAGCAAACATGGCAAGAATTGGATAGGTTTTAGATTATTTATGGTCGAATAACGGAGTCTTCTTTGCGTGGGAACAGGACATGTGTACCACAGATAAGTCTTAATTACGCAAAAATTGGAGAAGGTTGAAAACACTGCAACATTCATGTGCAGATATTTCATTAACCAAGGCAGATATGGATATAAAACTTACATGAATCGATAGAGTAACACGTGCCCTTTGAGATAAAACCAAGATTGAAAGAATTGGATAGGTTTTAGACCATTTATACTCGAATACACGGAGCCTTCTTTGTGCGGGAACAGGACCTGTGTACCACAGATAAGTCAGAATTACGCAAAAATAGCAGGCAGTTGCACATCAACTCGGACATTCTGATGACGATATTTCCCTAACGACAGCCAATATGGATATGAAACTGACATGAATCGATAGAGGAACATGTGCCCTTTGGGATAAAACCAAGATGGCCAGAATTAGATAGGTTTTAGATTATTTATACTCGAATAGACGGAGTCTTCTTTGTGCGGGAACAGGACCTGTGTACCACAGATAAATCAGAATTACGCAAAAATAGCAGGCAGTTGCACATCAACTCGGACATTCTGATGACGATATTTCCCTAACGACAGCCAATATGGATATGCAACTGATATGAATCGATAGAGGAACATGTGCCCTTTGGGATAAAACCAAGATGGCCAGAATTAGATAGGTTTTAGATTATTTATGCTCGAATACACGGAGTCTTCTTTGCGTGGGAACAGGATATGTGTACCACAGATAAGTCTTAATTACGCAAAAATTTGAGAAGGTTGAAAACACTGCAACATTCATGTGCATATATTTTATTAACCAAGGCAGATATGGATATATATATGGAGTAACACGTGCCCTTTGAGATAAAACCAAGATTGAAAGAATTGGATACGTTTTAGACCATTTATAGTCAAATACACGGAGCCTTCTTTGTGCCGGAACAGGACCTGTGTACCACAGATAAGTCAGAATTACGCAAAAATAGCAGGCAGTTGTATATCGGACATTCTTATGACGATATTTCCCTAAAGACAGCAAATATGGATAAGAAATTTACATGAATCGATAGAGGAACATGTGCCCTTTGAGATGAAGCCAACATGGCAAATATTGGATAGGTTTTAGATTATTTATGGTCGAATAACGGAGTCTTCTTTGCGTGGGAACAGGACATGTGTACCACAGATAAGTCTTAATTACGCAAAAATTGGAGAAGGTTGAAAACACTGCAACATTCATGTGCAGATATTTCATTAACCAAGGCAGATATGGATATAAAACTTACATGAATCGATAGAGTAACACGTGCCCTTTGAGATAAAACCAAGATTGAAAGAATTGGATAGGTTTTAGACCATTTATACTCGAATACACGGAGCCTTCTTTGTGCGGGAACAGGACCTGTGTACCACAGATAAGTCAGAATTACGCAAAAATAGCAGGCAGTTGCACATCAACTCGGACATTCTGATGACGATATTTCCCTAACGACAGCCAATATGGATATGAAACTGACATGAATCGATAGAGGAACATGTGCCCTTTGGGATAAAACCAAGATGGCCAGAATTAGATAGGTTTTAGATTATTTATGCTCGAATAGACGGAGTCTTCTTTGTGCGGGAACAGGACCTGTGTACCACAGATAAATCAGAATTACGCAAAAATAGCAGGCAGTTGCACATCAACTCGGACATTCTGATGACGATATTTCCCTAACGACAGCCAATATGGATATGCAACTGATATGAATCGATAGAGGAACATGTGCCCTTTGGGATAAAACCAAGATGGCCAGAATTAGATAGGTTTTAGATTATTTATGCTCGAATACACGGAGTCTTCTTTGCGTGGGAACAGGATATGCGTACCACAGATAAGTCTTAATTACGCAAAAATTGGAGAAGGTTGAAAACACTGCAACATTCATGTGCAGATATTTCATTAACCAAGGCAGATATGGATATAAAACTTACATGAATCGATAGAGTAACACGTGCCCTTTGAGATAAAACCAAGATTGAAAGAATTGGATAGGTTTTAGACCATTTATAGTCGAATACACGGAGCCTTCTTTGTGCAGGAACAGGACCTGTGTACCACAGATAAGTCAGAATTACGCAAAAATAGCAGGCAGTTGCACATCAACTCGGACATTCTGATGACGATATTTCCCTAACGACAGCAAATATGGATAAGAAACTTACATGAATCGATAGAAGAACATGTGCCCTTTGAGATGAAGCCAACATGGCAAGAATTGGATAGGTTTTAGATTATTTATGGTCGAATAACGGAGTCTTCTTTGCGTGGGAACAGGACATGTGTACCACAGATAAGTCAGAATTACGCAAAAATTGGAGAAGGTTGAAAACACTGCGACATTCATGTGAATATATTTCATTAACCAAGGCAGATATGGATATAAAACTTACATGAATCGATAGAGTAACACGTGCCCTTTGAGATAAAACCAAGATTGAAAGAATTGGAAAGGTTTTAGACCATTTATACTCGAATACACGGAGCCTTCTTTGCGCGGGAACAAGACATGTGTACCACAGATAAGTCAGAATTACGCAAGAATAGCAGGCAGTTGCACATCAACTCGGACATTCTTATGACGATATTTCCCTAACGACAGCCAATATGGATATGCAACTGACTTGAATCGATAGAGGAACATGTGCCCTTCGGGATAAAACCAAGATGGCCAGAATTGGATAGGTTTTAGATTATTTATGCTCGAATACACGGAGTCTTCTTTGCGTGGGAACAGGATATGTGTACCACAGATAAGTCTTAATTACGCAAAAATTTGAGAAGGTTGAAAACACTGCAACATTCATGTGCAGATATTTCATTAACCAAGGCAGATATGGATATAAAACTTACATGAATCGATAGAGTAACACGTGCCCTTTGAGATAAAACCAAGATTGAAAGAATTGGATAGGTTTTAGACCATTTATAGTCGAATACACGGAGCCTTCTTTGTGCGGGAACAGGACCTGTGTACCACAGATAAGTCAGAATTACGCAAAAATAGCAGGCAGTTGTATATCGGACATTCTTATGACGATATTTCCCTAACGACAGCAAATATGGATAAGAAACTTACATGAATCGATAGAGGAACATGTGCCCTTTGAGATGAAGCCAACATGGCAAGAATTAGATAGGTTTTAGATTATTTATGGTCGAATAACGGAGTCTTCTTTGCGTGGGAACAGGACATGTGTACCACAGATAAGTCAGAATTACGCAAAAATTGGAGAAGGTTGAAAACACTGCGACATTCATGTGAATATATTTCATTAACCAAGGCAGATATGGATATAAAACTTACATGAATCGATAGAGTAACACGTGCCCTTTGAGATAAAACCAAGATTGAAAGAATTGGATAGGTTTTAGACCATTTATAGTCGAATACACGGAGCCTTCTTTGTGCGGGAACAGGACCTGTGTACCACAGATAAGTCAGAATTACGCAAAAATAGCAGGCAGTTGTATATCGGACATTCTTATGACGATATTTCCCTAACAACAGCAAATATGGATAAGAAACTTACATGAATCGATAGAGGAACATGTGCCCTTTGAGATGAAGCCAACATGGCAAGAATTAGATAGGTTTTAGATTATTTATGGTCGAATAACGGAGTCTTCTTTGCGTGGGAACAGGACATGTGTACCACAGATAAGTCAGAATTACGCAAAAATTGGAGAAGGTTGAAAACACTGCGACATTCATGTGAATATATTTCATTAACCAAGGCAGATATGGATATAAAACTTACATGAATCGATAGAGTAACACGTGCCCTTTGAGATAAAACCAAGATTGAAAGAATTGGAAAGGTTTTAGACCATTTATACTCGAATACACGGAGCCTTCTTTGCGCGGGAACAGGACATGTGTACCACAGATAAGTCAGAATTACGCAAGAATAGCAGGCAGTTGCACATCAACTCGGACATTCTTATGACGATATTTCCCTAACGACAGCCAATATGGATATGCAACTGACTTGAATCGATAGAGGAACATGTGCCCTTCGGGATAAAACCAAGATGGCCAGAATTGGATAGGTTTTAGATTATTTATGCTCGAATACACGGAGTCTTCTTTGCGTGGGAACAGGATATGTGTACCACAGATAAGTCTTAATTACGCAAAAATTTGAGAAGGTTGAAAACACTGCAACATTCATGTGCAGATATTTCATTAACCAAGGCAGATATGGATATAAAACTTACATGAATCGATAGAGTAACACGTGCCCTTTGAGATAAAACCAAGATTGAAAGAATTGGATAGGTTTTAGACCATTTATAGTCGAATACACGGAGCCTTCTTTGTGCGGGAACAGGACCTGTGTACCACAGATAAGTCAGAATTACGCAAAAATAGCAGGCAGTTGTATATCGGACATTCTTATGACGATATTTCCCTAACGACAGCAAATATGGATAAGAAACTTACATGAATCGATAGAGGAACATGTGCCCTTTGAGATGAAGCCAACATGGCAAATATTGGATAGGTTTTAGATTATTTATGGTCGAATAACGGAGTCTTCTTTGCGTGGGAACAGGACATGTGTACCACAGATAAGTCTTAATTACGCAAAAATTGGAGAAGGTTGAAAACACTGCAACATTCATGTGCAGATATTTCATTAACCAAGGCAAATATGGATATAAAACTTACATGAATCGATAGAGTAACACGTGCCCTTTGAGATAAAACCAAGATTGAAAGAATTGGATAGGTTTTAGACCATTTAAAGTCGAATACACGGAGCCTTCTTTGTGCAGGAACAGGACCTGTGTACCACAGATAAATCAGAATTACGCAAAAATAGCAGGCAGTTGCACATCAACTCGGACATTCTGATGACGATATTTCCCTAACGACAGCCAATATGGATATGAAACTGACATGAATCGATAGAGGAACATGTGCCATTTGGGATAAAACCAAAGTGGCCAGAATTGGATAGGGTTTAGATTATTTATGCTCGAATACACGGAGTCTTCTTTGCGTGGGAACAGGATATGTGTACCACAGATAAGTCTTAATTACGCAAAAATTTGAGAAGGTTGAAAACACTGCAACATTCATGTGCAGATATTTCATTAACCAAGGCAGATATGGATATAAAACTTACATGAATCGATAGAGTAACACGTGCCCTTTGAGATAAAACCAAGATTGAAAGAATTGGATAGGTTTTAGACCATTTATACTCGAATACACGGAGCCTTCTTTGTGCGGGAACAGGACCTGTGTACCACAGATAAGTCAGAATTACGCAAAAATAGCAGGCAGTTGTATATCGGACAATCTTATGACGATATTTCCCTAACGACAGCAAATATGGATAAGAAACTTACATGAATCGATAGAAGAACATGTGCCCTTTGAGATGAAGCCAACATGGCAAAAATTTGATAGGTTTTAGATTATTTATGGTCGAATAACGGAGTCTTCTTTGCGTGGGAACAGGACATGTGTACCACAGATAAGTCAGAATTACGCAAAAATTGGAGAAGGTTGAAAACACTGCGACATTTATGTGAATATATTTCATTAACCAAGGCAGATATGGATATAAAACTTACATGAATCGATAGAGTAACACGTGCCCTTTGAGATAAAACCAAGATTGAAAGAATTGGATACGTTTTGGACCATTTATACTCGAATACACGGAGCCTTCTTTGTGCGGGAACAGGACCTGTGTACCACAGATAAGTCAGAATTACGCAAAAATAGCAGGCAGTTGCACATCAACTCGGACATTCTGATGACGATATTTCCCTAACGACAGCCACTATGGATATGAAACTGACATGAATCGATAGAAGAACATGTGCCCTTCGGGATAAAACCAAGATGGCCAGAATTAGATAGGTTTTAGATTATTTATGCTCCAATAGACGGAGTCTTCTTTGCGTGGGAACAGGACATGTGTAGCACAGATAAGTCTTAATTACGCAAAAATTGGAGAAGGTTGAAAACACTGCGACATTCATGTGAATATATTTCATTAACCAAGGCAGATATGGATATAAAACATACATGAATCGATAGAGTAACACGTGCCCTTTGAGATAAAACCAAGATTGAGAGAATTGGATAGGTTTTAGACCATTTATACTCGAATACACGGAGCCTTCTTTGTGCGGGAACAGGACCTGTGTACCACCGATAAGTCAGAATTACGCAAAATAGCAGGCAGTTGCACATCAACTCGGACATTCTTATGACGATATTTCCCTAACGACGGCAGATATGGATATAAAACGTACATGAATCGATAGAGCAACACGAGCCCTTTGAGATAAAAGCAAGATTGCAAGAATTAGATAAGTGTTAGACCATTTATACTCGAATACACGGAGCCTTCTTTGTGCGGGAACAGGACCTGTGTACCACAGATAAGTCAGAATTACGCCAAAATAGCAGGCAGTTGCACATCAACTCGGACATTCTTATGACGATATTTCCCTAACGACAGCAAATATCGATATGAAACTTACATGAATCGATAGAGGAACATGTGCCCTTTGAGATAAAGCCAAGATGGCCAGAATTGGATAGGTTTTAGATTATTTATGGTCGAATACACGGAGTCTTCTTTGCGTGGGAACAGGACATGTGTACCACAGATAAGTCAGAATTACGCAAAAATTGGAGAAGGTTAAAAAGACTGCGACATTCATGTGAATATATTTCATTAACCAAGTCAGATATGGATATAAAACTTACATGAATCGATAGAGTAACACGTGCCCTTTGAGATAAAACAAAGATTGAAAGAATTGGATACGTTTTAGACCATTTATAGTCGAATACACGGAGTCTTCTTTGTGCGGGAACAGGACCTGTGTATCACCGATAAGTCATAATTACGCAAAAATAGCAGGCAGTTGCACATCAACTCGGACATTCTGATGACGATATTTCCCTAACGACAGCCAATATGGATATGAAACTGACATGAATCGATAGAGGAACATGTGCCCTTTGGGATAAAACCAAGATGGCCAGAATTGGATAGGTTTTAGATTATTTATGCTCGAATAGACGGAGTCTTCTTTGCGTGGGAACAGGACATGTGTACCAAAGATAACCCAGAATTACGCAAAAATTGGAGAAGGTTGAAAAAACGGCGACATTCATGTGCAGATATTTCATTAACCAAGGCAGATATGGATATAAAACTTACATGAATCGATAGAGTAGCACGTGCCCTTTGAGATAAAACCAAGATTGAAAAAATTGGATACGTTTTAGACCATTTATACTCGAATACACGGAGCCTTCTTTGTGCGGGAACAGGACCTGTGTACCACAGATAAGTCAGAATTATGCAAAAATAGCAGGCAGTTGCACATCAACTCGGACATTCTTATGACGATATTTCCCTAACGACAGCAAATATGGATATGAAACTTACATAAATCGATAGAGGAACATGTGCCCTTTGAGATAAAGCCAAGATGGCAAGAATTGGATAGGTTTTAGATTATTTATGGTCGAATACACGGAGTCTTCTTTGCGTGGGAAGACGACATGTGTACCACAGATAAGTCTTAATTACGCAAAAATTGGAGAAGGTTGAAAAGACTGCGACATTCATGTGAATATATTTCATTAACCAAGGCAGATATGGATATAAAACTTACATGAATCGATAGAGTAACACGTGCCCTTTGAGATAAAAGCAAAATTGCAAGAATTAGATAAGTTTCAGACCATTTATACTCGATTACACGGAGCCTTCTTCGTGCGGGAACAGGACCTGTGTACCACAGATAAGTCAGAATTACGCAAAAATAGCAGGCAGTTGCACATCAACTCGGACATTCTTATGACGATATTTCCCTAACGACAGCAAATATCGATATGAAACTTACATAAATCGTTAGAGGAACATGTGCCCTTTGAGATAAAGCCAAGATGGCCAGAATTGGATAGGTTTTAGATTATTTATGGTCGAATACACGGAGTCTTCTTTGCGTGGGAACAGGACATGTGTACCACAGATAAGTCAGAATTACGCAAAAATTGGAGAAGGTTAAAAAGACTGCGACATTCATGTGAATATATTTCATTAACCAAGTCAGATATGGATATAAAACTTACATGAATCGATAGAGTAACACGTGCCCTTTGAGATAAAACAAAGATTGAAAGAATTGGATACGTTTTAGACCATTTAAAGTCGAATACACGGAGTCTTCTTTGTGCGGGAACAGGACCTGTGTATCACCGATAAGTCATAATTACGCAAAAATAGCAGGCAGTTGCACATCAACTCGGACATTCTGATGACGATATTTCCCTAACGACAGCCAATATGGATATGAAACTGACATGAATCGATAGAGGAACATGTGTCCTTTGGGATAAAACCAAGATGGCCAGAATTGGATAGGTTTTAGATTATTTATGCTCGAATAGACGGAGTCTTCTTTGCGTGGGAACAGGACATGTGTACCAAAGATAACCCAGAATTACGCAAAAATTGGAGAAGGTTGAAAAAACGGCGACATTCATGTGCAGATATTTCATTAACCAAGGCAGATATGGATATAAAACTTACATGAATCGATAGAGTAGCACGTGCCCTTTGAGATAAAACCAAGATTGAAAAAATTGGATACGTTTTAGACCATTTATACTCGAATACACGAAGCCTTCTTTATGCGGGAACAGGACCTGTGTACCACAGATAAGTCATAATTATGCAAAAATAGCAGGCAGTTGCACATCAACTCGGACATTCTTATGACGATATTTCCCTAACTACAGCAAATATGGATATGAAACTTACATAAATCGATAGAGGAACATGTGCCCTTTGAGATAAAGCCAAGATGGCAAGAATTGGATAGGTTTTAGATTATTTATGGTCGAATACACGGAGTCTTCTTTGCGTGGGAAGACGACATGTGTACCACAGATAAGTCTTAATTACGCAAAAATTGGAGAAGGTTGAAAAGACTGCGATATTCATGTGAATATATTTCATTAACCAAGGCAGATATGGATATAAAACTTACATGAATCGATAGAGTAACACGTGCCCTTTGAGATAAAAGCAAAATTGCAAGAATTAGATAAGTTTCAGACCATTTATACTCGAATACACGGAGCCTTCTTCGTGCGGGAACAGGACCTGTGTACCACAGATAAGTCAGAATTATGCAAAAATAGCAGGCAGTTGCACATCAACTCGGACATTCTTATGACGAGATTTCCCTAACGACAGCAAATATCGATATGAAACTTACATGAATCGATAGAGGAACATGTGCCCTTCGGGATAAAACCAAGATGGCCAGAATTGGATAGGTTTTAGATTATTTATGCTCGAATAGACGGAGTCTTCTTTGCGTGGGAACAGGACATGTGTACCAAAGATAAATCAGAATTACGCAAAAATTGGAGAAGGTTGAAAACACTGCGACATTCATGTGAATATATTTCATTAACCAAGGCAGATATGGATATAAAACATACATGAATCGATAGAGTAACACGTGCCCTTTGAGATAAAACCAAGATTGAGAGAATTGGATAGGTTTTAGACCATTTATACTCGAATACACGGAGCCTTCTTTGTGCGGGAACAGGACCTGTGTACCACCGATAAGTCAGAATTACGCAAAATAGCAGGCAGTTGCACATCAACTCGGACATTCTTATGACGATATTTCCCTAACGACGGCAGATATGGATATAAAACGTACATGAATCGATAGAGCAACACGAGCCCTTTGAGATAAAAGCAAGATTGCAAGAATTAGATAAGTGTTAGACCATTTATACTCGAATACACGGAGCCTTCTTTGTGCGGGAACAGGACCTGTGTACCACAGATAAGTCAGAATTACGCCAAAATAGCAGGCAGTTGCACATCAACTCGGACATTCTTATGACGATATTTCCCTAACGACAGCAAATATCGATATGAAACTTACATGAATCGATAGAGGAACATGTGCCCTTTGAGATAAAGCCAAGATGGCCAGAATTGGATAGGTTTTAGATTATTTATGGTCGAATACACGGAGTCTTCTTTGCGTGGGAACAGGACATGTGTACCACAGATAAGTCAGAATTACGCAAAAATTGGAGAAGGTTAAAAAGACTGCGACATTCATGTGAATATATTTCATTAACCAAGTCAGATATGGATATAAAACTTACATGAATCGATAGAGTAACACGTGCCCTTTGAGATAAAACAAAGATTGAAAGAATTGGATACGTTTTAGACCATTTATAGTCGAATACACGGAGTCTTCTTTGTGCGGGAACAGGACCTGTGTATCACCGATAAGTCATAATTACGCAAAAATAGCAGGCAGTTGCACATCAACTCGGACATTCTGATGACGATATTTCCCTAACGACAGCCAATATGGATATGAAACTGACATGAATCGATAGAGGAACATGTGCCCTTTGGGATAAAACCAAGATGGCCAGAATTGGATAGGTTTTAGATTATTTATGCTCGAATAGACGGAGTCTTCTTTGCGTGGGAACAGGACATGTGTACCAAAGATAACCCAGAATTACGCAAAAATTGGAGAAGGTTGAAAAAACGGCGACATTCATGTGCAGATATTTCATTAACCAAGGCAGATATGGATATAAAACTTACATGAATCGATAGAGTAGCACGTGCCCTTTGAGATAAAACCAAGATTGAAAAAATTGGATACGTTTTAGACCATTTATACTCGAATACACGGAGCCTTCTTTGTGCGGGAACAGGACCTGTGTACCACAGATAAGTCAGAATTATGCAAAAATAGCAGGCAGTTGCACATCAACTCGGACATTCTTATGACGATATTTCCCTAACGACAGCAAATATGGATATGAAACTTACATAAATCGATAGAGGAACATGTGCCCTTTGAGATAAAGCCAAGATGGCAAGAATTGGATAGGTTTTAGATTATTTATGGTCGAATACACGGAGTCTTCTTTGCGTGGGAAGACGACATGTGTACCACAGATAAGTCTTAATTACGCAAAAATTGGAGAAGGTTGAAAAGACTGCGACATTCATGTGAATATATTTCATTAACCAAGGCAGATATGGATATAAAACTTACATGAATCAAAAGAGTAACACGTGCCCTTTGAGATAAAAGCAAAATTGCAAGAATTAGATAAGTTTCAGACCATTTATACTCGAATACACGGAGCCTTCTTCGTGCGGGAACAGGACCTGTGTACCACAGATAAGTCAGAATTATGCAAAAATAGCAGGCAGTTGCACATCAACTCGGACATTCTTATGACGAGATTTCCCTAACGACAGCAAATATCGATATGAAACTTACATGAATCGATAGAGGAACATGTGCCCTTCGGGATAAAACCAAGATGGCCAGAATTGGATAGGTGTTAGACCATTTATACTCGAATACACGGAGCCTTCTTTGTGCGGGAACAGGACCTGTGTACCACAGATAAGTCATAATTACGCAAAAATAGCAGGCAGTTGCACATCAACTCGGACATTCTGATGACGATATTTCCCTAACGACAGCCAATATGGATATGAAACTTACATGAATCGATAGAGGAACATGTGCCCTTTGGGATAAAACCAAGATGGCCAGAATTGGATAGGTTTTAGATTATTTATGCTCGAATAGACGGAGTCTTCTTTGCGTGGGAACAGGACATGTGTACCAAAGATAACCCAGAATTACGCAAAAATTGGAGAAGGTTGAAAAAACGGCGACATTCATGTGCAGATATTTCATTAACCAAGGCAGATATGGATATAAAACTTACATGAATCGATAGAGTAGCACGTGCCCTTTGAGATAAAACCAAGATTGAAAAAATTGGATACGTTTTAGACCATTTATACTCGAATACACGGAGCCTTCTTTGTGCGGGAACAGGACCTGTGTACCACAGATAAGTCAGAATTATGCAAAAATAGCAGGCAGTTGCACATCAACTCGGACATTCTTATGACGATATTTCCCTAACGACAGCAAATATGGATATGAAACTTACATAAATCGATAGAGGAACATGTGCCCTTTGAGATAAAGCCAAGATGGCAAGAATTGGATAGGTTTTAGATTATTTATGGTCGAATACACGGAGTCTTCTTTGCGTGGGAAGACGACATGTGTACCACAGATAAGTCTTAATTACGCAAAAATTGGAGAAGGTTGAAAAGACTGCGACATTCATGTGAATATATTTCATTAACCAAGGCAGATATGGATATAAAACTTACATGAATCGATAGAGTAACACGTGCCCTTTGAGATAAAAGCAAAATTGCAAGAATTAGATAAGTTTCAGACCATTTATACTCGAATACACGGAGCCTTCTTCGTGCGGGAACAGGACCTGTGTACCACAGATAAGTCAGAATTATGCAAAAATAGCAGGCAGTTGCACATCAACTCGGACATTCTTATGACGAGATTTCCCTAACGACAGCAAATATCGATATGAAACTTACATGAATCGATAGAGGAACATGTGCCCTTCGGGATAAAACCAAGATGGCCAGAATTGGATAGGTGTTAGATTATTTATGCTCGAATAGACGGAGTCTTCTTTGCGTGGGAACAGGACATGTGTACCAAAGATGAATCAGAATTACGCAAAAATTGGAGAAGGTTGAAAACACTGCGACATTCATGTGAATATATTTCATTAACCAAGGCAGATATGGATATAAAACATACATGAATCGATAGAGTAACACGTGCCCTTTGAGATAAAACCAAGATTGAGAGAATTGGATAGGTTTTAGACCATTTATACTCGAATACACGGAGCCTTCTTTGTGCGGGAACAGGACCTGTGTACCACCGATAAGTCAGAATTACGCAAAATAGCAGGCAGTTGCACATCAACTCGGACATTCTTATGACGATATTTCCCTAACGACGGCAGATATGGATATAAAACGTACATGAATCGATAGAGCAACACGAGCCCTTTGAGATAAAAGCAAGATTGCAAGAATTAGATAAGTGTTAGACCATTTATACTCGAATACACGGAGCCTTCTTTGTGCGGGAACAGGACCTGTGTACCACAGATAAGTCAGAATTACGCAAAAATAGCAGGCAGTTGCACATCAACTCGGACATTCTTATGACGATATTTCCCTAACGACAGCAAATATCGATATGAAACTTACATGAATCGATAGAGGAACATGTGCCCTTTGAGATAAAGCCAAGATGGCCAGAATTGGATAGGTTTTAGATTATTTATGGTCGAATACACGGAGTCTTCTTTGCGTGGGAACAGGACATGTGTACCACAGATAAGTCAGAATTACGCAAAAATTGGAGAAGGTTAAAAAGACTGCGACATTCATGTGAATATATTTCATTAACCAAGTCAGATATGGATATAAAACTTACATGAATCGATAGAGTAACACGTGCCCTTTGAGATAAAACAAAGATTGAAAGAATTGGATACGTTTTAGACCATTTAAAGTCGAATACACGGAGTCTTCTTTGTGCGGGAACAGGACCTGTGTATCACCGATAAGTCATAATTACGCAAAAATAGCAGGCAG
Organism: Acanthaster planci; assembly: GCF_054643075.1. Taxonomy (NCBI): domain Eukaryota; kingdom Metazoa; phylum Echinodermata; class Asteroidea; order Valvatida; family Acanthasteridae; genus Acanthaster; species Acanthaster planci. Next base: position 39,285 of record NW_028257676.1, on the reverse strand, counting down.
TTGCACATCAACTCGGACATTCTGATGACGATATTTCCCTAACGACAGCCAATATGGATATGAAACTGACATGAATCGATAGAGGAACATGTGCCCTTTGGGATAAAACCAAGATGGCCAGAATTGGATAGGTTTTAGATTATTTATGCTCGAATAGACGGAGTCTTCTTTGCGTGGGAACAGGACATGTGTACCAAAGATAACCCAGAATTACGCAAAAATTGGAGAAGGTTGAAAAAACGGCGACATTCATGTGCAGATATTTCATTAACCAAGGCAGATATGGATATAAAACTTACATGAATCGATAGAGTAGCACGTGCCCTTTGAGATAAAACCAAGATTGAAAAAATTGGATACGTTTTAGACCATTTATACTCGAATACACGGAGCCTTCTTTGTGCGGGAACAGGACCTGTGTACCACAGATAAGTCAGAATTATGCAAAAATAGCAGGCAGTTGCACATCAACTCGGACATTCTTATGACGATATTTCCCTAACGACAGCAAATATGGATATGAAACTTACATAAATCGATAGAGGAACATGTGCCCTTTGAGATAAAGCCAAGATGGCAAGAATTGGATAGGTTTTAGATTATTTATGGTCGAATACACGGAGTCTTCTTTGCGTGGGAAGACGACATGTGTACCACAGATAAGTCTTAATTACGCAAAAATTGGAGAAGGTTGAAAAGACTGCGACATTCATGTGAATATATTTCATTAACCAAGGCAGATATGGATATAAAACTTACATGAATCGATAGAGTAACACGTGCCCTTTGAGATAAAAGCAAATTTGCAAGAATTAGATAAGTTTCAGACCATTTATACTCGAATACACGGAGCCTTCTTCGTGCGGGAACAGGACCTGTGTACCACAGATAAGTCAGAATTATGCAAAAATAGCAGGCAGTTGCACATCAACTCGGACATTCTTATGACGAGATTTCCCTAACGACAGCAAATATCGATATGAAACTTACATGAATCGATAGAGGAACATGTGCCCTTCGGGATAAAACCAAGATGGCCAGAATTGGATAGGTGTTAGATTATTTATGCTCGAATAGACGGAGTCTTCTTTGCGTGGGAACAGGACATGTGTACCAAAGATAAATCAGAATTTCGCAAAAATTGGAGAAGGTTGAAAACACTGCGACATTCATGTGAATATATTTCATTAACCAAGGCAGATATGGATATAAAACATACATGAATCGATAGAGTAACACGTGCCCTTTGAGATAAAACCAAGATTGAGAGAATTGGATAGGTTTTAGACCATTTATACTCGAATACACGGAGCCTTCTTTGTGCGGGAACAGGACCTGTGTACCACCGATAAGTCAGAATTACGCAAAATAGCAGGCAGTTGCACATCAACTCGGACATTCTTATGACGATATTTCCCTAACGACGGCAGATATGGATATAAAACGTACATGAATCGATAGAGCAACACGAGCCCTTTGAGATAAAAGCAAGATTGCAAGAATTAGATAAGTGTTAGACCATTTATACTCGAATACACGGAGCCTTCTTTGTGCGGGAACAGGACCTGTGTACCACAGATAAGTCAGAATTACGCAAAAATAGCAGGCAGTTGCACATCAACTCGGACATTCTTATGACGATATTTCCCTAACGACAGCAAATATCGATATGAAACTTACATGAATCGATAGAGGAACATGTGCCCTTTGAGATAAAGCCAAGATGGCCAGAATTGGATAGGTTTTAGATTATTTATGGTCGAATACACGGAGTCTTCTTTGCGTGGGAACAGGACATGTGTACCACAGATAAGTCAGAATTACGCAAAAATTGGAGAAGGTTAAAAAGACTGCGACATTCATGTGAATATATTTCATTAACCAAGTCAGATATGGATATAAAACTTACATGAATCGATAAAGTAACACGTGCCCTTTGAGATAAAACAAAGATTGAAAGAATTGGATACGTTTTAGACCATTTATAGTCGAATACACGGAGTCTTCTTTGTGCGGGAACAGGACCTGTGTATCACCGATAAGTCATAATTACGCAAAAATAGCAGGCAGTTGCACATCAACTCGGACATTCTGATGACGATATTTCCCTAACGACAGCCAATATGGATATGAAACTGACATGAATCGATAGAGGAACATGTGCCCTTTGGGATAAAACCAAGATGGCCAGAATTGGATAGGTTTTAGATTATTTATGCTCGAATAGACGGAGTCTTCTTTGCGTGGGAACAGGACATGTGTACCAAAGATAACCCAGAATTACGCAAAAATTGGAGAAGGTTGAAAAAACGGCGACATTCATGTGCAGATATTTCATTAACCAAGGCAGATATGGATATAAAACTTACATGAATCGATAGAGTAGCACGTGCCCTTTGAGATAAAACCAAGATTGAAAAAATTGGATACGTTTTAGACCATTTATACTCGAATACACGGAGCCTTCTTTGTGCGGGAACAGGACCTGTGTACCACAGATAAGTCAGAATTATGCAAAAATAGCAGGCAGTTGCACATCAACTCGGACATTCTTATGACGATATTTCCCTAACGACAGCAAATATGGATATGAAACTTACATAAATCGATAGAGGAACATGTGCCCTTCGGGATAAAACCAAGATGGCCAGAATTGGATAGGTGTTAGATTATTTATGCTCGAATAGACGGAGTCTTCTTTGCGTGGGAACAGGACATGTGTACCAAAGATAAATCAGAATTACGCAAAAATTGGAGAAGGTTGAAAACACTGCGACATTCATGTGAATATATTTCATTAACCAAGGCAGATATGGATATAAAACATACATGAATCGATAGAGTAACACGTGCCCTTTGAGATAAAACCAAGATTGAGAGAATTGGATAGGTTTTAGACCATTTATACTCGAATACACGGAGCCTTCTTTGTGCGGGAACAGGACCTGTGTACCACCGATAAGTCAGAATTACGCAAAATAGCAGGCAGTTGCACATCAACTCGGACATTCTTATGACGATATTTCCCTAACGACGGCAGATATGGATATAAAACGTACATGAATCGATAGAGCAACACGAGCCCTTTGAGATAAAAGCAAGATTGCAAGAATTAGATAAGTGTTAGACCATTTATACTCGAATACACGGAGCCTTCTTTGTGCGGGAACAGGACCTGTGTACCACAGATAAGTCAGAATTACGCAAAAATAGCAGGCAGTTGCACATCAACTCGGACATTCTTATGACGATATTTCCCTAACGACAGCAAATATCGATATGAAACTTACATGAATCGATAGAGGAACATGTGCCCTTTGAGATAAAGCCAAGATGGCCAGAATTGGATAGGTTTTAGATTATTTATGGTCGAATACACGGAGTCTTCTTTGCGTGGGAACAGGACATGTGTACCACAGATAAGTCAGAATTACGCAAAAATTGGAGAAGGTTAAAAAGACTGCGACATTCATGTGAATATATTTCATTAACCAAGTCAGATATGGATATAAAACTTACATGAATCGATAGAGTAACACGTGCCCTTTGAGATAAAACAAAGATTGAAAGAATTGGATACGTTTTAGACCATTTAAAGTCGAATACACGGAGTCTTCTTTGTGCGGGAACAGGACCTGTGTATCACCGATAAGTCATAATTACGCAAAAATAGCAGGCAGTTGCACATCAACTCGGACATTCTGATGACGATATTTCCCTAACGACAGCCAATATGGATATGAAACTGACATGAATCGATAGAGGAACATGTGCCCTTTGGGATAAAACCAAGATGGCCAGAATTGGATAGGTTTTAGATTATTTATGCTCGAATAGACGGAGTCTTCTTTGCGTGGGAACAGGACATGTGTACCAAAGATAACCCAGAATTACGCAAAAATTGGAGAAGGTTGAAAAAACGGCGACATTCATGTGCAGATATTTCATTAACCAAGGCAGATATGGATATAAAACTTACATGAATCGATAGAGTAGCACGTGCCCTTTGAGATAAAACCAAGATTGAAAAAATTGGATACGTTTTAGACCATTTATACTCGAATACACGGAGCCTTCTTTGTGCGGGAACAGGACCTGTGTACCACAGATAAGTCAGAATTATGCAAAAATAGCAGGCAGTTGCACATCAACTCGGACATTCTTATGACGATATTTCCCTAACGACAGCAAATATGGATATGAAACTTACATAAATCGATAGAGGAACATGTGCCCTTTGAGATAAAGCCAAGATGGCAAGAATTGGATAGGTTTTAGATTATTTATGGTCGAATACACGGAGTCTTCTTTGCGTGGGAAGACGACATGTGTACCACAGATAAGTCTTAATTACGCAAAAATTGGAGAAGGTTGAAAAGACTGCGACATTCATGTGAATATATTTCATTAACCAAGGCAGATATGGATATAAAACTTACATGAATCGATAGAGTAACACGTGCCCTTTGAGATAAAAGCAAAATTGCAAGAATTAGATAAGTTTCAGACCATTTATACTCGAATACACGGAGCCTTCTTCGTGCGGGAACAGGACCTGTGTACCACAGATAAGTCAGAATTATGCAAAAATAGCAGGCAGTTGCACATCAACTCGGACATTCTTATGACGAGATTTCCCTAACGACAGCAAATATCGATATGAAACTTACATGAATCGATAGAGGAACATGTGCCCTTCGGGATAAAACCAAGATGGCCAGAATTGGATAGGTGTTAGATTATTTATGCTCGAATAGACGGAGTCTTCTTTGCGTGGGAACAGGACATGTGTACCAAAGATAAATCAGAATTACGCAAAAATTGGAGAAGGTTGAAAACACTGCGACATTCATGTGAATATATTTCATTAACCAAGGCAGATATGGATATAAAACATACATGAATCGATAGAGTAACACGTGCCCTTTGAGATAAAACCAAGATTGAGAGAATTGGATAGGTTTTAGACCATTTATACTCGAATACACGGAGCCTTCTTTGTGCGGGAACAGGACCTGTGTACCACCGATAAGTCAGAATTACGCAAAATAGCAGGCAGTTGCACATCAACTCGGACATTCTTATGACGATATTTCCCTAACGACGGCAGATATGGATATAAAACGTACATGAATCGATAGAGCAACACGAGCCCTTTGAGATAAAAGCAAGATTGCAAGAATTAGATAAGTGTTAGACCATTTATACTCGAATACACGGAGCCTTCTTTGTGCGGGAACAGGACCTGTGTACCACAGATAAGTCAGAATTACGCAAAAATAGCAGGCAGTTGCACATCAACTCGGACATTCTTATGACGATATTTCCCTAACGACAGCAAATATCGATATGAAACTTACATGAATCGATAGAGGAACATGTGCCCTTTGAGATAAAGCCAAGATGGCCAGAATTGGATAGGTTTTAGATTATTTATGGTCGAATACACGGAGTCTTCTTTGCGTGGGAACAGGACATGTGTACCACAGATAAGTCAGAATTACGCAAAAATTGGAGAAGGTTAAAAAGACTGCGACATTCATGTGAATATATTTCATTAACCAAGTCAGATATGGATATAAAACTTACATGAATCGATAGAGTAACACGTGCCCTTTGAGATAAAACAAAGATTGAAAGAATTGGTTACGTTTTAGACCATTTATAGTCGAATACACGGAGTCTTCTTTGTGCGGGAACAGGACCTGTGTATCACCGATAAGTCATAATTACGCAAAAATAGCAGGCAGTTGCACATCAACTCGGACATTCTGATGACGATATTTCCCTAACGACAGCCAATATGGATATGAAACTGACATGAATCGATAGAGGAACATGTGCCCTTTGGGATAAAACCAAGATGGCCAGAATTGGATAGGTTTTAGATTATTTATGCTCGAATAGACGGAGTCTTCTTTGCGTGGGAACAGGACATGTGTACCAAAGATAACCCAGAATTACGCAAAAATTGGAGAAGGTTGAAAAAACGGCGACATTCATGTGCAGATATTTCATTAACCAAGGCAGATATGGATATAAAACTTACATGAATCGATAGAGTAGCACGTGCCCTTTGAGATAAAACCAAGATTGAAAAAATTGGATACGTTTTAGACCATTTATACTCGAATACACGGAGCCTTCTTTGTGCGGGAACAGGACCTGTGTACCACAGATAAGTCAGAATTATGCAAAAATAGCAGGCAGTTGCACATCAACTCGGACATTCTTATGACGATATTTCCCTAACGACAGCAAATATGGATATGAAACTTACATAAATCGATAGAGGAACATGTGCCCTTTGAGATAAAGCCAAGATGGCAAGAATTGGATAGGTTTTAGATTATTTATGGTCGAATACACGGAGTCTTCTTTGCGTGGGAAGACGACATGTGTACCACAGATAAGTCTTAATTACGCAAAAATTGGAGAAGGTTGAAAAGACTGCGACATTCATGTGAATATATTTCATTAACCAAGGCAGATATGGATATAAAACTTACATGAATCGATAGAGTAACACGTGCCCTTTGAGATAAAAGCAAAATTGCAAGAATTAGATAAGTTTCAGACCATTTATACTCGAATACACGGAGCCTTCTTCGTGCGGGAACAGGACCTGTGTACCACAGATAAGTCAGAATTATGCAAAAATAGCAGGCAGTTGCACATCAACTCGGACATTCTTATGACGAGATTTCCCTAACGACAGCAAATATCGATATGAAACTTACATGAATCGATAGAGGAACATGTGCCCTTCGGGATAAAACCAAGATGGCCAGAATTGGATAGGTGTTAGATTATTTATGCTCGAATAGACGGAGTCTTCTTTGCGTGGGAACAGGACATGTGTACCAAAGATAAATCAGAATTACGCAAAAATTGGAGAAGGTTGAAAACACTGCGACATTCATGTGAATATATTTCATTAACCAAGGCAGATATGGATATAAAACATACATGAATCGATAGAGTAACACGTGCCCTTTGAGATAAAACCAAGATTGAGAGAATTGGATAGGTTTTAGACCATTTATACTCGAATACACGGAGCCTTCTTTGTGCGGGAACAGGACCTGTGTACCACCGATAAGTCAGAATTACGCAAAATAGCAGGCAGTTGCACATCAACTCGGACATTCTTATGACGATATTTCCCTAACGACGGCAGATATGGATATAAAACGTACATGAATCGATAGAGCAACACGAGCCCTTTGAGATAAAAGCAAGATTGCAAGAATTAGATAAGTGTTAGACCATTTATACTCGAATACACGGAGCCTTCTTTGTGCGGGAACAGGACCTGTGTACCACAGATAAGTCAGAATTACGCAAAAATAGCAGGCAGTTGCACATCAACTCGGACATTCTTATGACGATATTTCCCTAACGACAGCAAATATCGATATGAAACTTACATGAATCGATAGAGGAACATGTGCCCTTTGAGATAAAGCCAAGATGGCCAGAATTGGATAGGTTTTAGATTATTTATGGTCGAATACACGGAGTCTTCTTTGCGTGGGAACAGGACATGTGTACCACAGATAAGTCAGAATTACGCAAAAATTGGAGAAGGTTAAAAAGACTGCGACATTCATGTGAATATATTTCATTAACCAAGTCAGATATGGATATAAAACTTACATGAATCGATAGAGTAACACGTGCCCTTTGAGATAAAACAAAGATTGAAAGAATTGGATACGTTTTAGACCATTTAAAGTCGAATACACGGAGTCTTCTTTGTGCGGGAACAGGACCTGTGTATCACCGATAAGTCATAATTACGCAAAAATAGCAGGCAGTTGCACATCAACTCGGACATTCTGATGACGATATTTCCCTAACGACAGCCAATATGGATATGAAACTGACATGAATCGATAGAGGAACATGTGCCCTTTGGGATAAAACCAAGATGGCCAGAATTGGATAGGTTTTAGATTATTTATGCTCGAATAGACGGAGTCTTCTTTGCGTGGGAACAGGACATGTGTACCAAAGATAACCCAGAATTACGCAAAAATTGGAGAAGGTTGAAAAAACGGCGACATTCATGTGCAGATATTTCATTAACCAAGGCAGATATGGATATAAAACTTACATGAATCGATAGAGTAGCACGTGCCCTTTGAGATAAAACCAAGATTGAAAAAATTGGATACGTTTTAGACCATTTATACTCGAATACACGGAGCCTTCTTTGTGCGGGAACAGGACCTGTGTACCACAGATAAGTCAGAATTATGCAAAAATAGCAGGCAGTTGCACATCAACTCGGACATTCTTATGACGATATTTCCCTAACGACAGCAAATATGGATATGAAACTTACATAAATCGATAGAGGAACATGTGCCCTTTGAGATAAAGCCAAGATGGCAAGAATTGGATAGGTTTTAGATTATTTATGGTCGAATACACGGAGTCTTCTTTGCGTGGGAAGACGACATGTGTACCACAGATAAGTCTTAATTACGCAAAAATTGGAGAAGGTTGAAAAGACTGCGACATTCATGTGAATATATTTCATTAACCAAGGCAGATATGGATATAAAACTTACATGAATCGATAGAGTAACACGTGCCCTTTGAGATAAAAGCAAAATTGCAAGAATTAGATAAGTGTTAGACCATTTATACTCGAATACACGGAGCCTTCTTTGTGCGGGAACAGGACCTGTGTACCACAGATAAGTCAGAATTACGCAAAAATAGCAGGCAGTTGCACATCAACTCGGACATTCTTATGACGATATTTCCCTAACGACAGCAAATATCGATATGAAACTTACATGAATCGATAGAGGAACATGTGCCCTTTGAGATAAAGCCAAGATGGCCAGAATTGGATAGGTTTTAGATTATTTATGGTCGAATACACGGAGTCTTCTTTGCGTGGGAACAGGACATGTGTACCACAGATAAGTCAGAATTACGCAAAAATTGGAGAAGGTTAAAAAGACTGCGACATTCATGTGAATATATTTCATTAACCAAGGCAGATATGGATATAAAACTTACATGAATCGATAGAGTAACACGTGCCCTTTGAGATAAAACAAAGATTGAAAGAATTGGATACGTTTTAGACCATTTAAAGTCGAATACACGGAGTCTTCTTTGTGCGGGAACAGGACCTGTGTATCACCGATAAGTCATAATTACGCAAAAATAGCAGGCAGTTGCACATCAACTCGGACATTCTGATGACAATATTTCCCTAACGACAGCCAATATGGATATGAAACTGACATGAATCGATAGAGGAACATGTGCCCTTTGGGATAAAACCAAGATGGCCAGAATTGGATAGGTTTTAGATTATTTATGCTCGAATAGACGGAGTCTTCTTTGCGTGGGAACAGGACATGTGTACCAAAGATAACCCAGAATTACGCAAAAATTGGAGAAGGTTGAAAAAACGGCGACATTCATGTGCAGATATTTCATTAACCAAGGCAGATATGGATATAAAACTTACATGAATCGATAGAGTAGCACGTGCCCTTTGAGATAAAACCAAGATTGAAAAAATTGGATACGTTTTAGACCATTTATACTCGAATACACGGAGCCTTCTTTGTGCGGGAACAGGACCTGTGTACCACAGATAAGTCAGAATTATGCAAAAATAGCAGGCAGTTGCACATCAACTCGGACATTCTTATGACGATATTTCCCTAACGACAGCAAATATGGATATGAAACTTACATAAATCGATAGAGGAACATGTGCCCTTTGAGATAAAGCCAAGATGGCAAGAATTGGATAGGTTTTAGATTATTTATGGTCGAATACACGGAGTCTTCTTTGCGTGGGAAGACGACATGTGTACCACAGATAAGTCTTAATTACGCAAAAATTGGAGAAGGTTGAAAAGACTGCGACATTCATGTGAATATATTTCATTAACCAAGGCAGATATGGATATAAAACTTACATGAATCGATAGAGTAACACGTGCCCTTTGAGATAAAAGCAAAATTGCAAGAATTAGATAAGTGTTAGACCATTTATACTCGAATACACGGAGCCTTCTTTGTGCGGGAACAGGACCTGTGTACCACAGATAAGTCAGAATTACGCAAAAATAGCAGGCAGTTGCACATCAACTCGGACATTCTTATGACGATATTTCCCTAACGACAGCAAATATCGATATGAAACTTACATGAATCGATAGAGGAACATGTGCCCTTTGAGATAAAGCCAAGATGGCCAGAATTGGATAGGTTTTAGATTATTTATGGTCGAATACACGGAGTCTTCTTTGCGTGGGAACAGGACATGTGTACCACAGATAAGTCAGAATTACGCAAAAATTGGAGAAGGTTAAAAAGACTGCGACATTCATGTGAATATATTTCATTAACCAAGTCAGATATGGATATAAAACTTACATGAATCGATAGAGTAACACGTGCCCTTTGAGATAAAACAAAGATTGAAAGAATTGGATACGTTTTAGACCATTTATAGTCGAATACACGGAGTCTTCTTTGTGCGGGAACAGGACCTGTGTATCACCGATAAGTCATAATTACGCAAAAATAGCAGGCAGTTGCACATCAACTCGGACATTCTGATGACGATATTTCCCTAACGACAGCCAATATGGATATGAAACTGACATGAATCGATAGAGGAACATGTGCCCTTTGGGATAAAACCAAGATGGCCAGAATTGGATAGGTTTTAGATTATTTATGCTCGAATAGACGGAGTCTTCTTTGCGTGGGAACAGGACATGTGTACCAAAGATAACCCAGAATTACGCAAAAATTGGAGAAGGTTGAAAAAACGGCGACATTCATGTGCAGATATTTCATTAACCAAGGCAGATATGGATATAAAACTTACATGAATCGATAGAGTAGCACGTGCCCTTTGAGATAAAACCAAGATTGAAAAAATTGGATACGTTTTAGACCATTTATACTCGAATACACGGAGCCTTCTTTGTGCGGGAACAGGACCTGTGTACCACAGATAAGTCAGAATTATGCAAAAATAGCAGGCAGTTGCACATCAACTCGGACATTCTTATGACGATATTTCCCTAACGACAGCAAATATGGATATGAAACTTACATAAATCGATAGAGGAACATGTGCCCTTTGAGATAAAGCCAAGATGGCAAGAATTGGATAGGTTTTAGATTATTTATGGTCGAATACACGGAGTCTTCTTTGCGTGGGAAGACGACATGTGTACCACAGATAAGTCTTAATTACGCAAAAATTGGAGAAGGTTGAAAAGACTGCGACATTCATGTGAATATATTTCATTAACCAAGGCAGATATGGATATAAAACTTACATGAATCGATAGAGTAACACGTGCCCTTTGAGATAAAAGCAAAATTGCAAGAATTAGATAAGTTTCAGACCATTTATACTCGAATACACGGAGCCTTCTTCGTGCGGGAACAGGACCTGTGTACCACAGATAAGTCAGAATTATGCAAAAATAGCAGGCAGTTGCACATCAACTCGGACATTCTTATGACGAGATTTCCCTAACGACAGCAAATATCGATATGAAACTTACATGAATCGATAGAGGAACATGTGCCCTTCGGGATAAAACCAAGATGGCCAGAATTGGATAGGTGTTAGATTATTTATGCTCGAATAGACGGAGTCTTCTTTGCGTGGGAACAGGACATGTGTACCAAAGATAAATCAGAATTACGCAAAAATTGGAGAAGGTTGAAAACACTGCGACATTCATGTGAATATATTTCATTAACCAAGGCAGATATGGATATAAAACATACATGAATCGATAGAGTAACACGTGCCCTTTGAGATAAAACCAAGATTGAGAGAATTGGATAGGTTTTAGACCATTTATACTCGAATACACGGAGCCTTCTTTGTGCGGGAACAGGACCTGTGTACCACCGATAAGTCAGAATTACGCAAAATAGCAGGCAGTTGCACATCAACTCGGACATTCTTATGACGATATTTCCCTAACGACGGCAGATATGGATATAAAACGTACATGAATCGATAGAGCAACACGAGCCCTTTGAGATAAAAGCAAGATTGCAAGAATTAGATAAGTGTTAGACCATTTATACTCGAATACACGGAGCCTTCTTTGTGCGGGAACAGGACCTGTGTACCACAGATAAGTCAGAATTACGCAAAAATAGCAGGCAGTTGCACATCAACTCGGACATTCTTATGACGATATTTCCCTAACGACAGCAAATATCGATATGAAACTTACATGAATCGATAGAGGAACATGTGCCCTTTGAGATAAAGCCAAGATGGCCAGAATTGGATAGGTTTTAGATTATTTATGGTCGAATACACGGAGTCTTCTTTGCGTGGGAACAGGACATGTGTACCACAGATAAGTCAGAATTACGCAAAAATTGGAGAAGGTTAAAAAGACTGCGACATTCATGTGAATATATTTCATTAACCAAGTCAGATATGGATATAAAACTTACATGAATCGATAGAGTAACACGTGCCCTTTGAGATAAAACAAAGATTGAAAGAATTGGATACGTTTTAGACCATTTATAGTCGAATACATGGAGTCTTCTTTGTGCGGGAACAGGACCTGTGTATCACCGATAAGTCATAATTACGCAAAAATAGCAGGCAGTTGCACATCAACTCGGACATTCTGATGACGATATTTCCCTAACGACAGCCAATATGGATATAAAACTGACATGAATCGATAGAGGAACATGTGCCCTTTGGGATAAAACCAAGATGGCCAGAATTGGATAGGTTTTAGATTATTTATGCTCGAATAGACGGAGTCTTCTTTGCGTGGGAACAGGACATGTGTACCAAAGATAACCCAGAATTACGCAAAAATTGGAGAAGGTTGAAAAAACGGCGACATTCATGTGCAGATATTTCATTAACCAAGGCAGATATGGATATAAAACTTACATGAATCGATAGAGTAGCACGTGCCCTTTGAGATAAAACCAAGATTGAAAAAATTGGATACGTTTTAGACCATTTATACTCGAATACACGGAGCCTTCTTTGTGCGGGAACAGGACCTGTGTACCACAGATAAGTCAGAATTATGCAAAAATAGCAGGCAGTTGCACATCAACTCGGACATTCTTATGACGATATTTCCCTAACGACAGCAAATATGGATATGAAACTTACATAAATCGATAGAGGAACATGTGCCCTTTGAGATAAAGCCAAGATGGCAAGAATTGGATAGGTTTTAGATTATTTACGGTCGAATACACGGAGTCTTCTTTGCGTGGAAGACGACATGTGTACCACAGATAAGTCTTAATTACGCAAAAATTGGAGAAGGTTGAAAAGACTGCGACATTCATGTGAATATATTTCATTAACCAAGGCAGATATGGATATAAAACTTACATGAATCGATAGAGTAACACGTGCCCTTTGAGATAAAAGCAAAATTGCAAGAATTAGATAAGTTTCAGACCATTTATACTCGAATACACGGAGCCTTCTTCGTGCGGGAACAGGACCTGTGTACCACAGATAAGTCAGAATTATGCAAAAATAGCAGGCAGTTGCACATCAACTCGGACATTCTTATGACGAGATTTCCCTAACAACAGCAAATATCGATATGAAACTTACATGAATCGATAGAGGAACATGTGCCCTTCGGGATAAAACCAAGATGGCCAGAATTGGATAGGTGTTAGATTATTTATGCTCGAATAGACGGAGTCTTCTTTGCGTGGGAACAGGACATGTGTACCAAAGATAAATCAGAATTACGCAAAAATTGGAGAAGGTTGAAAACACTGCGACATTCATGTGAATATATTTCATTAACCAAGGCAGATATGGATATGAAACATACATGAATCGATAGAGTAACACGTGCCCTTTGAGATAAAAGCAAGATTGCAAGAATTAGATAAGTGTTAGACCATTTATACTCGAATACACGGAGCCTTCTTTGTGCAGGAACAGGACCTGTGTACCACAGATAAGTCAGAATTATGCAAAAATAGCAGGCAGTTGCACATCAACTCGGACATTCTTATGACGATATTTCCCTAACGACGGCAGATATGGATATAAAACGTACATGAATCGATAGAGCAACACGAGCCCTTCGGGATAAAACCAAGATGGCAAGAATTGGATAGGTTTTAGATTATTTACGGTCGAATACACGGAGTCTTCTTTGCGTGGGAAGACGACATGTGTACCACAGATAAGTCTTAATTACGCAAAAATTGGAGAAGGTTGAAAAGACTGCGACATTCATGTGAATATATTTCATTAACCAAGGCAGATATGGATATAAAACTTACATGAATCGATAGAGTAACACGTGCCCTTTGAGATAAAAGCAAAATTGCAAGAATTAGATAAGTTTCAGACCATTTATACTCGAATACACGGAGCCTTCTTCGTGCGGGAACAGGACCTGTGTACCACAGATAAGTCAGAATTATGCAAAAATAGCAGGCAGTTGCACATCAACTCGGACATTCTTATGACGAGATTTCCCTAACGACAGCAAATATCGATATGAAACTTACATGAATCGATAGAGGAACATGTGCCCTTCGGGATAAAACCAAGATGGCCAGAATTGGATAGGTGTTAGATTATTTATGCTCGAATAGACGGAGTCTTCTTTGCGTGGGAACAGGACATGTGTACCAAAGATAAATCAGAATTACGCAAAAATTGGAGAAGGTTGAAAACACTGCGACATTCATGTGAATATATTTCATTAACCAAGGCAGATATGGATATAAAACATACATGAATCGATAGAGTAACACGTGCCCTTTGAGATAAAACCAAGATTGAGAGAATTGGATAGGTTTTAGACCATTTATACTCGAATACACGGAGCCTTCTTTGTGCGGGAACAGGACCTGTGTACCACCGATAAGTCAGAATTACGCAAAATAGCAGGCAGTTGCACATCAACTCGGACATTCTTATGACGATATTTCCCTAACGACGGCAGATATGGATATAAAACGTACATGAATCGATAGAGCAACACGAGCCCTTTGAGATAAAAGCAAGATTGCAAGAATTAGATAAGTGTTAGACCATTTATACTCGAATACACGGAGCCTTCTTTGTGCGGGAACAGGACCTGTGTACCACAGATAAGTCAGAATTACGCAAAAATAGCAGGCAGTTGCACATCAACTCGGACATTCTTATGACGATATTTCCCTAACGACAGCAAATATCGATATGAAACTTACATGAATCGATAGAGGAACATGTGCCCTTTGAGATAAAGCCAAGATGGCCAGAATTGGATAGGTTTTAGATTATTTATGGTCGAATACACGGAGTCTTCTTTGCGTGGGAACAGGACATGTGTACCACAGATAAGTCAGAATTACGCAAAAATTGGAGAAGGTTAAAAAGACTGCGACATTCATGTGAATATATTTCATTAACCAAGTCAGATATGGATATAAAACTTACATGAATCGATAGAGTAACACGTGCCCTTTGAGATAAAACAAAGATTGAAAGAATTGGATACGTTTTAGACCATTTATAGTCGACTACACGGAGTCTTCTTTGTGCGGGAACAGGACCTGTGTATCACCGATAAGTCATAATTACGCAAAAATAGCAGGCAGTTGCACATCAACTCGGACATTCTGATGACGATATTTCCCTAACGACAGCCAATATGGATATAAAACTGACATGAATCGATAGAGGAACATGTGCCCTTTGGGATAAAACCAAGATGGCCAGAATTGGATAGGTTTTAGATTATTTATGCTCGAATAGACGGAGTCTTCTTTGCGTGGGAACAGGACATGTGTACCAAAGATAACCCAGAATTACGCAAAAATTGGAGAAGGTTGAAAAAACGGCGACATTCATGTGCAGATATTTCATTAACCAAGGCAGATATGGATATAAAACTTACATGAATCGATAGAGTAGCACGTGCCCTTTGAGATAAAACCAAGATTGAAAAAATTGGATACGTTTTAGACCATTTATACTCGAATACACGGAGCCTTCTTTGTGCGGGAACAGGACCTGTGTACCACAGATAAGTCAGAATTATGCAAAAATAGCAGGCAGTTGCACATCAACTCGGACATTCTTATGACGATATTTCCCTAACGACAGCAAATATGGATATGAAACTTACATAAATCGATAGAGGAACATGTGCCCTTTGAGATAAAGCCAAGATGGCAAGAATTGGATAGGTTTTAGATTATTTATGGTCGAATACACGGAGTCTTCTTTGCGTGGGAAGACGACATGTGTACCACAGATAAGTCTTAATTACGCAAAAATTGGAGAAGGTTGAAAAGACTGCGACATTCATGTGAATATATTTCATTAACCAAGGCAGATATGGATATAAAACTTACATGAATCGATAGAGTAACACGTGCCCTTTGAGATAAAAGCAAAATTGCAAGAATTAGATAAGTTTCAGACCATTTATACTCGAATACACGGAGCCTTCTTCGTGCGGGAACAGGACCTGTGTACCACAGATAAGTCAGAATTATGCAAAAATAGCAGGCAGTTGCACATCAACTCGGACATTCTTATGACGAGATTTCCCTAACGACAGCAAATATCGATATGAAACTTACATGAATCGATAGAGGAACATGTGCCCTTCGGGATAAAACCAAGATGGCCAGAATTGGATAGGTGTTAGATTATTTATGCTCGAATAGACGGAGTCTTCTTTGCGTGGGAACAGGACATGTGTACCAAAGATAAATCAGAATTACGCAAAAATTGGAGAAGGTTGAAAACACTGCGACATTCATGTGAATATATTTCATTAACCAAGGCAGATATGGATATAAAACATACATGAATCGATAGAGTAACACGTGCCCTTTGAGATAAAACCAAGATTGAGAGAATTGGATAGGTTTTAGACCATTTATACTCGAATACACGGAGCCTTCTTTGTGCGGGAACAGGACCTGTGTACCACCGATAAGTCAGAATTACGCAAAATAGCAGGCAGTTGCACATCAACTCGGACATTCTTATGACGATATTTCCCTAACGACAGCAAATATGGATATGAAACTTACATAAATCGATAGAGGAACATGTGCCCTTTGAGATAAAGCCAAGATGGCAAGAATTGGATAGGTTTTAGATTATTTATGGTCGAATACACGGAGTGTTCTTTGCGTGGGAAGACGACATGTGTACCACAGATAAGTCTTAATTACGCAAAAATTGGAGAAGGTTGAAAAGACTGCGACATTCATGTGAATATATTTCATTAACCAAGGCAGATATGGATATAAAACTTACATGAATCGATAGAGTAACACGTGCCCTTTGAGATAAAAGCAAAATTGCAAGAATTAGATAAGTTTCAGACCATTTATAGTCGAATACACGGAGCCTTCTTCGTGCGGGAACAGGACCTGTGTACCACAGATAAGTCAGAATTATGCAAAAATAGCAGGCAGTTGCACATCAACTCGGACATTCTTATGACGAGATTTCCCTAACGACAGCAAATATCGATATGAAACTTACATGAATCGATAGAGGAACATGTGCCCTTCGGGATAAAACCAAGATGGCCAGAATTGGATAGGTGTTAGATTATTTATGCTCGAATAGACGGAGTCTTCTTTGCGTGGGAACAGGACATGTGTACCAAAGATAAATCAGAATTACGCAAAAATTGGAGAAGGTTGAAAACACTGCGACATTCATGTGAATATATTTCATTAACCAAGGCAGATATGGATATAAAACATACATGAATCGATAGAGTAACACGTGCCCTTTGAGATAAAACCAAGATTGAGAGAATTGGATAGGTTTTAGACCATTTATACTCGAATACACGGAGCCTTCTTTGTGCGGGAACAGGACCTGTGTACCACCGATAAGTCAGAATTACGCAAAATAGCAGGCAGTTGCACATCAACTCGGACATTCTTATGACGATATTTCCCTAACGACGGCAGATATGGATATAAAACGTACATGAATCGATAGAGCAACACGAGCCCTTTGAGATAAAAGCAAGATTGCAAGAATTAGATAAGTGTTAGACCATTTATACTCGAATACACGGAGCCTTCTTTGTGCGGGAACAGGACCTGTGTACCACAGATAAGTCAGAATTACGCAAAAATAGCAGGCAGTTGCACATCAACTCGGACATTCTTATGACGATATTTCCCTAACGACAGCAAATATCGATATGAAACTTACATGAATCGATAGAGGAACATGTGCCCTTTGAGATAAAGCCAAGATGGCCAGAATTGGATAGGTTTTAGATTATTTATGGTCGAATACACGGAGTCTTCTTTGCGTGGGAACAGGACATGTGTACCACAGATAAGTCAGAATTACGCAAAAATTGGAGAAGGTTAAAAAGACTGCGACATTCATGTGAATATATTTCATTAACCAAGTCAGATATGGATATAAAACTTACATGAATCGATAGAGTAACACGTGCCCTTTGAGATAAAACAAAGATTGAAAGAATTGGATACGTTTTAGACCATTTAAAGTCGAATACACGGAGTCTTCTTTGTGCGGGAACAGGACCTGTGTATCACCGATAAGTCATAATTACGCAAAAATAGCAGGCAGTTGCACATCAACTCGGACATTCTGATGACGATATTTCCCTAACGACAGCCAATATGGATATGAAACTGACATGAATCGATAGAGGAACATGTGCCCTTTGGGATAAAACCAAGATGGCCAGAATTGGATAGGTTTTAGATTATTTATGCTCGAATACACGGAGTCTTCTTTGCGTGGGAACAGGACATGTGTACCAAAGATAACCCAGAATTACGCAAAAATTGGAGAAGGTTGAAAAAACGGCGACATTCATGTGCAGATATTTCATTAACCAAGGCAGATATGGATATAAAACTTACATGAATCGATAGAGTAGCACGTGCCCTTTGAGATAAAACCAAGATTGAAAAAATTGGATACGTTTTAGACCATTTATACTCGAATACACGGAGCCTTCTTTGTGCGGGAACAGGACCTGTGTACCACAGATAAGTCAGAATTATGCAAAAATAGCAGGCAGTTGCACATCAACTCGGACATTCTTATGACGATATTTCCCTAACGACAGCAAATATGGATATGAAACTTACATAAATCGATAGAGGAACATGTGCCCTTTGAGATAAAGCCAAGATGGCAAGAATTGGATAGGTTTTAGATTATTTATGGTCGAATACACGGAGTGTTCTTTGCGTGGGAAGACGACATGTGTACCACAGATAAGTCTTAATTACGCAAAAATTGGAGAAGGTTGAAAAGACTGCGACATTCATGTGAATATATTTCATTAACCAAGGCAGATATGGATATAAAACTTACATGAATCGATAGAGTAACACGTGCCCTTTGAGATAAAAGCAAAATTGCAAGAATTAGATAAGTTTCAGACCATTTATACTCGAATACACGGAGCCTTCTTCGTGCGGGAACAGGACCTGTGTACCACAGATAAGTCAGAATTATGCAAAAATAGCAGGCAGTTGCACATCAACTCGGACATTCTTATGACGAGATTTCCCTAACGACAGCAAATATCGATATGAAACTTACATGAATCGATAGAGGAACATGTGCCCTTCGGGATAAAACCAAGATGGCCAGAATTGGATAGGTGTTAGATTATTTAGCCTCGAATAGACGGAGTCTTCTTTGCGTGGGAACAGGACATGTGTACCAAAGATAAATCAGAATTACGCAAAAATTGGAGAAGGTTGAAAACACTGCGACATTCATGTGAATATATTTCATTAACCAAGGCAGATATGGATATAAAACATACATGAATCGATAGAGTAACACGTGCCCTTTGAGATAAAACCAAGATTGAGAGAATTGGATAGGTTTTAGACCATTTATACTCGAATACACGGAGCCTTCTTTGTGCGGGAACAGGACCTGTGTACCACAGATAAGTCAGAATTACGCAAAAATAGCAGGCAGTTGCACATCAACTCGGACATTCTTATGACGATATTTCCCTAACGACAGCAAATATCGATATGAAACTTACATGAATCGATAGAGGAACATGTGCCCTTTGAGATAAAGCCAAGATGGCCAGAATTGGATAGGTTTTAGATTATTTATGGTCGAATACACGGAGTCTTCTTTGCGTGGGAACAGGACATGTGTACCACAGATAAGTCAGAATTACGCAAAAATTGGAGAAGGTTAAAAAGACTGCGACATTCATGTGAATATATTTCATTAACCAAGTCAGATATGGATATAAAACTTACATGAATCGATAGAGTAACACGTGCCCTTTGAGATAAAACAAAGATTGAAAGAATTGGATACGTTTTAGACCATTTATAGTCGACTACACGGAGTCTTCTTTGTGCGGGAACAGGACCTGTGTATCACCGATAAGTCATAATTACGCAAAAATAGCAGGCAGTTGCACATCAACTCGGACATTCTGATGACGATATTTCCCTAACGACAGCCAATATGGATATAAAACTGACATGAATCGATAGAGGAACATGTGCCCTTTGGGATAAAACCAAGATGGCCAGAATTGGATAGGTTTTAGATTATTTATGCTCGAATAGACGGAGTCTTCTTTGCGTGGGAACAGGACATGTGTACCAAAGATAACCCAGAATTACGCAAAAATTGGAGAAGGTTGAAAAAACGGCGACATTCATGTGCAGATATTTCATTAACCAAGGCAGATATGGATATAAAACTTACATGAATCGATAGAGTAGCACGTGCCCTTTGAGATAAAACCAAGATTGAAAAAATTGGATACGTTTTAGACCATTTATACTCGAATACACGGAGCCTTCTTTGTGCGGGAACAGGACCTGTGTACCACAGATAAGTCAGAATTATGCAAAAATAGCAGGCAGTTGCACATCAACTCGGACATTCTTATGACGATATTTCCCTAACGACAGCAAATATGGATATGAAACTTACATAAATCGATAGAGGAACATGTGCCCTTTGAGATAAAGCCAAGATGGCAAGAATTGGATAGGTTTTAGATTATTTACGGTCGAATACACGGAGTCTTCTTTGCGTGGGAAGACGACATGTGTACCACAGATAAGTCTTAATTACGCAAAAATTGGAGAAGGTTGAAAAGACTGCGACATTCATGTGAATATATTTCATTAACCAAGGCAGATATGGATATAAAACTTACATGAATCGATAGAGTAACACGTGCCCTTTGAGATAAAAGCAAAATTGCAAGAATTAGATAAGTTTCAGACCATTTATACTCGAATACACGGAGCCTTCTTCGTGCGGGAACAGGACCTGTGTACCACAGATAAGTCAGAATTATGCAAAAATAGCAGGCAGTTGCACATCAACTCGGACATTCTTATGACGAGATTTCCCTAACGACAGCAAATATCGATATGAAACTTACATGAATCGATAGAGGAACATGTGCCCTTCGGGATAAAACCAAGATGGCCAGAATTGGATAGGTGTTAGATTATTTATGCTCGAATAGACGGAGTCTTCTTTGCGTGGGAACAGGACATGTGTACCAAAGATAAATCAGAATTACGCAAAAATTGGAGAAGGTTGAAAACACTGCGACATTCATGTGAATATATTTCATTAACCAAGGCAGATATGGATATAAAACATACATGAATCGATAGAGTAACACGTGCCCTTTGAGATAAAACCAAGATTGAGAGAATTGGATAGGTTTTAGACCATTTATACTCGAATACACGGAGCCTTCTTTGTGCGGGAACAGGACCTGTGTACCACCGATAAGTCAGAATTACGCAAAATAGCAGGCAGTTGCACATCAACTCGGACATTCTTATGACGATATTTCCCTAACGACGGCAGATATGGATATAAAACGTACATGAATCGATAGAGCAACACGAGCCCTTTGAGATAAAAGCAAGATTGCAAGAATTAGATAAGTGTTAGACCATTTATACTCGAATACACGGAGCCTTCTTTGTGCGGGAACAGGACCTGTGTACCACAGATAAGTCAGAATTACGCAAAAATAGCAGGCAGTTGCACATCAACTCGGACATTCTTATGACGATATTTCCCTAACGACAGCAAATATCGATATGAAACTTACATGAATCGATAGAGGAACATGTGCCCTTTGAGATAAAGCCAAGATGGCCAGAATTGGATAGGTTTTAGATTATTTATGGTCGAATACACGGAGTCTTCTTTGCGTGGGAACAGGACATGTGTACCACAGATAAGTCAGAATTACGCAAAAATTGGAGAAGGTTAAAAAGACTGCGACATTCATGTGAATATATTTCATTAACCAAGTCAGATATGGATATAAAACTTACATGAATCGATAGAGTAACACGTGCCCTTTGAGATAAAACAAAGATTGAAAGAATTGGATACGTTTTAGACCATTTATAGTCGAATACACGGAGTCTTCTTTGTGCGGGAACAGGACCTGTGTATCACCGATAAGTCATAATTACGCAAAAATAGCAGGCAGTTGCACATCAACTCGGACATTCTGATGACGATATTTCCCTAACGACAGCCAATATGGATATAAAACTGACATGAATCGATAGAGGAACATGTGCCCTTTGGGATAAAACCAAGATGGCCAGAATTGGATAGGTTTTAGATTATTTATGCTCGAATAGACGGAGTCTTCTTTGCGTGGGAACAGGACATGTGTACCAAAGATAACCCAGAATTACGCAAAAATTGGAGAAGGTTGAAAAAACGGCGACATTCATGTGCAGATATTTCATTAACCAAGGCAGATATGGATATAAAACTTACATGAATCGATAGAGTAGCACGTGCCCTTTGAGATAAAACCAAGATTGAAAAAATTGGATACGTTTTAGACCATTTATACTCGAATACACGGAGCCTTCTTTGTGCGGGAACAGGACCTGTGTACCACAGATAAGTCAGAATTATGCAAAAATAGCAGGCAGTTGCACATCAACTCGGACATTCTTATGACGATATTTCCCTAACGACAGCAAATATGGATATGAAACTTACATAAATCGATAGAGGAACATGTGCCCTTTGAGATAAAGCCAAGATGGCAAGAATTGGATAGGTTTTAGATTATTTACGGTCGAATACACGGAGTCTTCTTTGCGTGGGAAGACGACATGTGTACCACAGATAAGTCTTAATTACGCAAAAATTGGAGAAGGTTGAAAAGACTGCGACATTCATGTGAATATATTTCATTAACCAAGGCAGATATGGATATAAAACTTACATGAATCGATAGAGTAACACGTGCCCTTTGAGATAAAAGCAAAATTGCAAGAATTAGATAAGTTTCAGACCATTTATACTCGAATACACGGAGCCTTCTTCGTGCGGGAACAGGACCTGTGTACCACAGATAAGTCAGAATTATGCAAAAATAGCAGGCAGTTGCACATCAACTCGGACATTCTTATGACGAGATTTCCCTAACAACAGCAAATATCGATATGAAACTTACATGAATCGATAGAGGAACATGTGCCCTTCGGGATAAAACCAAGATGGCCAGAATTGGATAGGTGTTAGATTATTTATGCTCGAATAGACGGAGTCTTCTTTGCGTGGGAACAGGACATGTGTACCAAAGATAAATCAGAATTACGCAAAAATTGGAGAAGGTTGAAAACACTGCGACATTCATGTGAATATATTTCATTAACCAAGGCAGATATGGATATAAAACATACATGAATCGATAGAGTAACACGTGCCCTTTGAGATAAAACCAAGATTGAGAGAATTGGATAGGTTTTAGACCATTTATACTCGAATACACGGAGCCTTCTTTGTGCGGGAACAGGACCTGTGTACCACCGATAAGTCAGAATTACGCAAAATAGCAGGCAGTTGCACATCAACTCGGACATTCTTATGACGATATTTCCCTAACGACAGCAAATATCGATATGAAACTTACATGAATCGATAGAGGAACATGTGCCCTTCGGGATAAAACCAAGATGGCCAGAATTGGATAGGTGTTAAGAATTATGCAAAATAGCAGGCAGTTGCACATCAACTCGGACATTCTTATGACGCTATTTCCCTAACGACGGCAGATATGGATATAAAACGTACATGAATCGATAGAGCAACACGGGCCCTTTGAGATAAAAGCAAGATTGCAAGAATTAGATAAGTCTTAGACCATTTATACTCGAATACACGGAGCCTTCTTTGTGCGGGAACAGGACCTGTGTACCACAAATAAGTCAGAATTACGCCAAAATAGCAGGCAGTTGCACATCAACTCGGACATTCTTATGACGATATTTACCTAACGACAGCAAATATGGATAAGAAATTTACATGAATCGATAGAGAAACATGTGCCCTTTGAGATGAAGCCAACATGGCAAGAAGTGGATAGGTTTTAGATTATTTATGGTCGAATAACGGAGTCTTCTTTGCGTGGGAACAGGACATGTGTACCACAGATAAGTCAGAGTTACGCAAAAATTGGAGAAAGTTGAAAACACTGCGACATTAATGTGAATATATTTCATTACCCAAGTCAGATATGGATATAAAACTTACATGAATCGATAGAGTAACACGTGCCCTTTGAGATAAAACCAAGATTGAAAGAATTGGAAAGGTTTTAGACCATTCATACTCGAATACACGGAGCCTTCTTTGTGCGGGAACAGGACCTGTGTACCAAAGATAAGTCAGAATTATGCAAAAATAGCAGGCAGTTGCACATCAACTCGGACATTCTTATGACGATATTTCCCTAACGACAGCAAATATGGATATGAAACTGACATGAATCGATAGAGGAACATGTGCCCTTTGGGATAAAACCAAGATGGCCAGAATTAGATAGGTTTTAGATTATTTATGCTCGAATAGACGGAGTCTTCTTTGCGTGGGAACAGGACATGTGTACCACAGATAAGTCAGAGTTACGCAAAAATTGGAGAAGGTTGAAAAGACTGCGACATTCATGTGAATATATTTCATTAACCAAGGCAGATATGGATATAAAACTTACATGAATCGATAGAGTAACACGTGCCCTTTGAGATAAAACCAAGATTGAAAGAATTGGAAAGGTTTTAGACCATTTATACTCGAATACACGGAGTCTTCTTTGTGCGGGAACAGGACCTGTGTATCACCGATAAGTCATAATTACGCAAAAATAGCAGGCAGTTGCACATCAACTCGGACATTCTGATGACGATATTTCCCTAACGACAGCCAATATGGATATGAAACTGACATGAATCGATAGAGGAACATGTGCCCTTTGGGATAAAACCAAGATGGCCAGAATAAGATAGGTTTTAGATTATTTATGCTCGATTAGACGGAGTCTTCTTTGCGTGGGAACAGGACATGTGTACCACAGATAAGTCTTAATTACGCAAAAATTGGAGAAGGTTGAAAAAACGGCGACATTCATGTGCAGATATTTCATTAACCAAGGCAGATATGGATATAAAACTTACATGAATCGATAGAGTAGCACGTGCCCTTTGAGATAAAACCAAGATTGAAAAAATTGGATAGGTTTTAGACCATTTATAGTCGAATACACGGAGCCTTCTTTGTGCGGGAACAGGACCTGTGTACCACAGATAAGTGAGAATTACGCAAAAATAGCAGGCAGTTGCACATCAACTCGGACATTCTTATGACGATATTTCCCTAACGACAGCAAATATCGATATGAAACTTACATGAATCGATAGAGGAACATGTGCCCTTCGGGATAAAACCAAGATGGCCAGAATTGGATAGGTGTTAGATTATTTATGCTCGAATACACGGAGTCTTCTTTGCGTGGGAACAGGACATGTGTACCACAGATAAGTAAGAGTTACGCAAAAATTGGAGAAAGTTGAAAACACTGCGACATTAATGTGAATATATTTCATTACCCAAGTCAGATATGGATATTAAACTTACATGAATCGATAGAGTAACACGTGCCCTTTGAGATAAAACCAAGATTGAAAGAATTGGAAAGGTTTTAGACCATTTATACTCGAATACACGGAGCCTTCTTTGTGCGGGAACAGGACCTGTGTACCAAAGATAAGTCAGAATTATGCAAAAATAGCAGGCAGTTGCACATCAACTCGGACATTCTTATGACGATATTTCCCTAACGACAGCAAATATGGATATGAAACTGACATGAATCGATAGAGGAACATGTGCCCTTTGGGATAAAACCAAGATGGCCAGAATTAGATAGGTTTTAGATTATTTATGCTCGAATAGACGGAGTCTTCTTTGCGTGGGAACAGGACATGTGTACCACAGATAAGTCAGAGTTACGCAAAAATTGGAGAAGGTTGAAAAGACTGCGACATTCATGTGAATATATTTCATTAACCAAGGCAGATATGGATATAAAACTTACATGAATCGATAGAGTAACACGTGCCCTTTGAGATAAAACCAAGATTGAAAGAATTGGAAAGGTTTTAGACCATTTATACTCGAATACACGGAGTCTTCTTTGTGCGGGAACAGGACCTGTGTATCACCGATAAGTCATAATTACGCAAAAATAGCAGGCAGTTGCACATCAACTCGGACATTCTGATGACGATATTTCCCTAACGACAGCCAATATGGATATGAAACTGACATGAATCGATAGAGGAACATGTGCCCTTTGGGATAAAACCAAGATGGCCAGAATAAGATAGGTTTTAGATTATTTATGCTCGATTAGACGGAGTCTTCTTTGCGTGGGAACAGGACATGTGTACCAAAGATAACCCAGAATTACGCAAAAATTGGAGAAGGTTGAAAAAACGGCGACATTCATGTGAATATATTTCATTAACCAAGGCAGATATGGATATAAAACATACATGAATCGATAGAGTAACACGTGCCCTTTGAGATAAAACCAAGATTGAAAGAATTGGAAAGGTTTTAGACCATTTATACTCGAATACACGGAGCCTTCTTTGTGCGGGAACAGGACCTTGGTACCACAAATAAGTCAGAATTATGCAAAAATAGCAGGCAGTTGCACATCAACTCGGACATTCTTATGACGATATTTCCCTAACGACAGCAAATATGGATATGAAACTGACATGAATCGATAGAGGAACATGTGCCCTTTGGGATAAAACGAAGATGGCCAGAATTAGATAGGTTTTAGATTATTTATGCTCGAATACACGGAGTCTTCTTTGCGTGGGAACAGGACATGTGTACCACAGATAAGTCTTAATTACGCAAAAATTGGAGAAGGTTGAAAACACTGCGACATTCATGTGAATATATTTCATTAACCAAGGCAGATATGGATATAAAACTTACATGAATCGATAGAGTAACACGTGCCCTTTGAGATAAAACCAAGATTGAAAGAATTGGATACGTTTTAGACCATTTATACTCGAATACACGGAGCCTTTTTTGTGCGGGAACAGGACCTGTGTACCACAGATAAGTCAGAATTACGCAAAAATAGCAGGCAGTTGCACATCAACTCGGACATTCTGATGACGATATTTCCCTAACGACAGCCACTATGGATATGAAACTGACATGAATCGATATAAGAACATGTGCCCTTCAGGATAAAACCAAGATGGCCAGAATTAGATAGGTTTTAGATTATTTATGCTCGAATAGACGGAGTCTTCTTTGCGTGGGAACAGGACATGTGTACCACGGATAAGTCAGAATTACGCAAAAATTGGAGAAGGTTGAAAACACTGCGACATTCATGTGAATATATTTCATTAACCAAGGCAGATATGGATATAAAACATACATGAATCGATAGAGTAACACGTGCCCTTTGAGATAAAACCAAGATTAAGAGAATTGGATAGGTTTTAGACCATTTATACTCGAATACACGGAGCCTTCTTTGTGCGGGAACAGGACCTGTGTACCACCGATAAGTCAGAATTACGCAAAAATAGCAGGCAGTTGCACATCAACTCGGACATTCTTATGACGATATTTCCCTAACGACGGCAGATATGGATATAAAACGTACATGAATCGATAGAGCAACACGAGCCCTTTGAGATAAAAGCAAAATTGCAAGAATAAGATAAGTTTCAGACCATTTTTACTCGAATACACGTAGCCTTCTTTGTGCGGGAACAGGACCTGTGTACCACAGATAAGTCAGAATTATGCAAAAATAGCAGGCAGTTGCACATCAACTCGGACATTCTTATGACGATATTTCCCTAACGACAGCAAATATCGATATGAAACTTACATGAATCGATAGAGGAACATGTGCCCTTTGAGATAAAGCCAAGATGGCAAGAATTGGATAGGTTTTAGATTATTTATGGTCGAATACACGGAGTCTTCTTTGCGTGGGAACAGGACATGTGTACCACGGGTAAGTCAGAATTACGCAAAAATTGGAGAAGGTTGAAAACACTGCGACATTCATGTGAATATATTTCATTAACCAAGGCAGATATGGATATAAAACATGCATGAATCGATAGAGTAACACGTGCCCTTTGAGATAAAACCAAGATTGAGAGAATTGGATAGGTTTTAGACCATTTATACTCGAATACACGGAGCCTTCTTTGTGCGGGAACAGGACCTGTGTACCACCGATAAGTCAGAATTACGCAAAAATAGCAGGCAGTTGCACATCAACTCGGACATTCTTATGACGATATTTCCCTAACGACGGCAGATATGGATATAAAACGTACATGAATCGATAGAGCAACACGAGCCCTTTGAGATAAAAGCAAAATTGCAAGAATAAGATAAGTTTCAGACCATTTATACTCGAATACACGGAGCCTTCTTTGTGCGGGAACAGGACCTGTGTACCACAGATAAGTCAGAATTATGCAAAAATAGCAGGCAGTTGCACATCAACTCGGACATTCTTATGACGATATTTCCCTAACGACAGCAAATATCGATATGAAACTTACATGAATCGATAGAGGAACATGTGCCCTTTGAGATAAAGCCAAGATGGCAAGAATTGGATAGGTTTTAGATTATTTATGGTCGAATACACGGAGTCTTCTTTGCGTGGGAACAGGACATGTGTACCACAGATAAGTCTTAATTACGCAAAAATTGGAGAAGGTTGAAAACACTGCGACATTCATGTGAATATATTTCATTAACCAAGGCAGATATGGATATAAAACTTACATGAATCGACAGAGTAACACGTGCCCTTTGAGATACAACCAAGATTGAGAGAATTGGATAGGTTTTAGACCATTTATACTCGAATACACGGAGCCTTCTTTGTGCAGGAACAGGACCTGTGTACCACCGATAAGTCAGAATTACGCAAAAATAGCAGGCAGTTGCATATCAACTCGGACATTCTTATGACGATATTTCCCTAACGACAGCAAATATGGATAAGAAACTTACATGAATCGATAGAGCAACACGAGCCCTTTGAGATAAAAGCAAGATTGCAAGAACTAGATAAGTTTTAGACCATTTATACTCGAATACACGGAGCCTTCTTTGTGCGGGAACAGGACCTGTGTACCACAGATAAGTCAGAATTACACCAAAATAGCAGGCAGTTGCACATCAACTCGGACATTCTTATGACGATATTTTCTTAACGACAGCAAATATCGATATGAAACGTACATGAATCGTTAGAGGAACATGTGCCCTTTGAGATAAAGCCAAGATGGCCAGAATTGGATAGGTTTTAGATTATTTATGGTCGAATAACGGAGTCTTCTTTGCGTGGGAACAGGACATGTGTACCACAGATAAGTCAGAGTTATGCAAAAATTGGAGAAGGTTGAAAACACTGCGACATTCATGTGAATATATTTCATTAACCAAGGCAGATATGGATATAAAACTTACATGAATCGATAGAGTAACACGTGCCCTTTGAGATAAAACAAAGATTGAAAGAATTGGATACGTTTTAGACCATTTATACTCGAATACACGGAGCCTTCTTTGTGCGGGAACAGGACCTGTGTACCACAGATAAGTCAGAATTATGCAAAAATAGCAGGCAGTTGCACATCAACTCGGACATTCTTATGACGATATTTCCCTAACGACAGCAAATATGGATATGAAACTGACATGAATCGATAGAGGAACATGTGCCCTTTGGGATAAAACCAAGATGGCCAGAATTAGATAGGTTTTAGATTATTTATGCTCGAATACACGGAGTCTTCTTTGCGTGGGAACAGGACATGTGTACCACAGATAAGTCTTGATTACGCAAAAATTGGAGAAGGTTGAAAACACTGCGACATTCATGTGAATATATTTCATTAACCAAGGCAGATATGGATATAAAACTTACATGAATCGATAGAGTAACACGTGCCCTTTGAGATAAAACCAAGATTGAAAGAATTGGATACGTTTTAGACCATTTATACTCGAATACACGGAGCCTTCTTTGTGCGGGAACAGGACCTGTGTACCACAGATAAGTCAGAATTATGCAAAAATAGCAGGCAGTTGCACATCAACTCGGACATTCTGATGACGATATTTCCCTAACGACAGCAAATATGGATATGAAACTGACATGAATCGATAGAGGAACATGTGCCCTTTGGGATGAAACCAAGATGGCCAGAATTAGATAGGTTTTAGATTATTTATGCTCGAATAGACGGAGTCTTCTTTGCGTGGGAACAGGACATGTGTACCACGGATAAGTCAGAATTACGCAAAAATTGGAGAAGGTTGAAAACACTGCGACATTCATGCGAATATATTTCATTAACCAAGGCAGATATGGATATAAAACATACATGAATCGATAGAGTAACACGTGCCCTTTGAGATAAAACCAAGATTGAGAGAATTGGATAGGTTTTAGACCATTTATACTCGAATACACGGAGCCTTCTTTGTGCGGGAACAGGACCTGTGTACCACCGATAAGTCAGAATTACGCAAAAATAGCAGGCAGTTGCACATCAACTCGGACATTCTTATGACGATATTTCCCTAACGACGGCAGATATGGACATAAAACGTACATGAATCGATAGAGCAACACGAGCCCTTTGAGATAAAAGCAAAATTGAAAGAATTGGAAAGGTTTTAGACCATTTATACTCGAATACACGGAGCCTTCTTTGTGCGGGAACAGGACCTGTGTACCACAGATAAGTCAGAATTATGCAAAAATAGCAGGCAGTTGCACATCAACTCGGACATTCTTATGACGATATTTCCCTAACGACAGCAAATATCGATATGAAACTTACATGAATCGATAGAGGAACATGTGCCCTTTGAGATAAAGCCAAGATGGCAATAATTGGATAGGTTTTAGATTATTTATGGTCGAATACACGGAGTCTTCTTTGCGTGGGAAGAGGACATGTGTACCACAGATAAGTCTTATTTACGCAAAAATTGGAGAAGGTTGAAAACACTGCGACATTCATGTGAATATATTTCATTAACCAAGGCAGATATGGATATCAAGTTTACATGAATCGACAGAGTAACACGTGCTCTTTGAGATAAAACCAAGATTGAGAGAATTGGATGGGTTTTAGACCATTTATACTCGAATACACGGAGCCTTCTTTGTGCAGGAACAGGACCTGTGTACCACCGATAAGTCAGAATTACGCAAAAATAGCAGGCAGTTGCATATCAACTCGGACATTCTTATGACGATATTTCCCTAACGACAGCAAATATGGATAAGAAACTTACATGAATCGATAGAGCAACACGAGCCCTTTGAGATAAAAGCAAGATTGCAAGAACTAGATAAGTTTTAGACCATTTATACTCGAATACACGGAGCCTTCTTTGTGCGGGAACAGGACCTGTGTACCACAGATAAGTCAGAATTACACCAAAATAGCAGGCAGTTGCACATCAACTCGGACATTCTGATGACGATATTTCCCTAACGACAGCCACTATGGATATGAAACTGACATGAATCGATAGAAGAACATGTGCCCTTCAGGATAAAACCAAGATGGCCAGAATTAGATAGGTTTTAGATTATTTATGCTCGAATACACGGAGTCTTCTTTGCGTGGGAACAGGACATGTGTACCACGGATAAGTCTTAATTACGCAAAAATTGGAGAAGGTTGAAAACACTGCGACATTCATGTGAATATATTTCATTAACCAAGGCAGATATGGATATAAAACATACATGAATCGATAGAGTAACACGTGCCCTTTGAGATAAAACCAAGATTGAAAGAATTGGATACGTTTTAGACCATTTATACTCGAATACACGGAGCCTTCTTTGTGCGAGAACAGGACCTGTGTACCACCGATAAGTCAGAATTACGCAAAAATAGCAGGCAGTTGCATATCAACTCGGACATTCTTATGACGATATTTCCCTAACGACAGCAAATATGGATAAGAAACTTACATGAATCGATAGAGCAACACGAGCCCTTTGAGATAAAAGCAAGATTGCAAGAACTAGATAAGTTTTAGACCATTTATACTCGAATACACGGAGCCTTCTTTGTGCGGGAACAGGACCTGTGTACCACAGATAAGTCAGAATTACACCAAAATAGCATGCAGTTGCACATCAACTCGGACATTCTTATGACGATATTTCCCTAACGACAGCTAATATGGATATGAAACTTACATAAATCGATAGAAGAACATGAGCCCTTTAGGTAAAGCCAAGATGGCCAGAATTGGATAGGTTTCAGATTATTTATGGTCGAATAACGGAGTCTTCTTTGCGTGGGAACAGGACATGTGTACCACAGATAAGTCAGAGTTATGCAAAAATTGGAGAAGGTTGAAAACACTGCGACATTCATGTGAATATATTTCATTAACCAAGGCAGATATGGATATAAAACTTACATGAATCGATAGAGTAACACGTGCCCTTTGAGATAAAACAAAGATTGAAAGAATTGGATACGTTTTAGACCATTTAAAATCGAATACACGGAGCCTTCTTTGTGCGGGAACAGGACCTTTGTACCACAGATAAGTCAGAATTACGCAAAAATAGCAGGCAGTTGCACATCAACTCGGACATTCTTATGACGATATTTCCCTAACGACAGCCACTATGGATATGAAACTGACATGAATCGATAGAAGAACATGTGCCCTTCAGGATAAAACCAAGATGGCCAGAATTAGATAGGTTTTAGATTATTTATGCTCGAATACACGGAGTCTTCTTTGCGTGGGAACAGGACATGTGTACCACGGATAAGTCTTAATTACGCAAAAATTGGAGAAGGTTGAAAACACTGCGACATTCATGTGAATATATTTCATTAACCAAGGCAGATATGGATATAAAACATACATGAATCGATAGAGTAACACGTGCCCTTTGAGATAAAACCAAGATTGAAAGAATTGGATACGTTTTAGACCATTTATACTCGAATACACGGAGCCTTCTTTGTGCGGGAACAGGACCTGTGTACCACAGATAAGTCAGAATTATGCAAAAATAGCAGGCAGTTGCACATCAACTCGGACATTCTTATGACGATATTTCCCTAACGACGGCAGATATGGACATAAAACGTACATGAATCGATAGAGCAACACGAGCCCTTTGAGATAAAAGCAAAATTGAAAGAATTGGAAAGGTTTTAGACCATTTATACTCGAATACACGGAGCCTTCTTTGTGCGGGAACAGGACCTGTGTACCACAGATAAGTCAGAATTATGCAAAAATAGCGAGCCAGTTGCACATCAACTCGGACATTCTTATGACGATATTTCCCTAACGACAGCAAATATTGATTTGAAACTTACATGAATCGATAGATAAACATGTGCCCTTTGAGATAAAGCCAAGATGGCAAGAATTGGATAGGTTTTAGATTAATTTATGGTCGAATACACGGAGTCTTCTTTGCGTGGGAAGGAGGACATGTGTACCACAGGATAAGTCTTATTACGCAAAAATTGGAGAAGGTTGAAAACACTGCGACATTCATGTGAATATATTTCATTAACCAAGGCAGATATGGATATAAAGTTTACATGAATCGACAGAGTAACACGTGCCCTTTGAGATAAAACCAAGATTGAGAGAATTGGATAGGTTTTAGACCATTTATACTCGAATACACGGAGCCTTCTTTGTGCAGGAACAGGACCTGTGTACCACCGATAAGTCAGAATTACGCAAAAATAGCAGGCAGTTGCATATCAACTCGGACATTCTTATGACGATATTTCCCTAACGACAGCAAATATGGATAAGAAACTTACATGAATCGATAGAGCAACACGAGCCCTTTGAGATAAAAGCAAGATTGCAAGAACTAGATAAGTTTTAGACCATTTATACTCGAATACACGGAGCCTTCTTTGTGCGGGAACAGGACCTGTGTACCACAGATAAGTCAGAATTACACCAAAATAGCATGCAGTTGCACATCAACTCGGACATTCTTATGACGATATTTCCCTAACGACAGCAAATATGGATATGAAACTTACATGAATCGATAGAGGAACATGTGCCCTTTGAGATAAAGCCAAGATGGCCAGAATTGGATAGGTTTTAGATTATTTATGGTCGAATAACGGAGTCTTCTTTGCGTGGGAACAGGACATGTGTACCACAGATAAGTCAGAGTTATGCAAAAATTGGGAGAAAGGTTGAAAATACTGCGACATTCATGTGAATATATTTCATTAACCAAGGCAGATATGGATATAAAACTTACATGAATCGATAGAGTAACACGTGCCCTTTGAGATAAAACAAAGATTGAAAGAATTGGATACGTTTTAGACCATTTAAAATCGAATACACGGAGCCTTCTTTGTGCGGGAACAGGACCTTTGTACCACAGATAAGTCAGAATTACGCAAAAATAGCAGGCAGTTGCACATCAACTCGGACATTCTTATGGACGATATTTCCCTAACGACAGCCATCTATGGATATGAAACTGACATGAATCGATAGAAGAACATGTGCCCTTCAGGATAAACCAAGATGGCCAGAATTAGATAGGTTTTAGATTATTTATGCTCGAATACACGGAGTCTTCTTTGCGTGGGAACAGGACATGTGTACCACGGATAAGTCCTTAATTACGCAAAAATGGAGAAGGTTGAAAACACTGCGACATTCATGTGAATATATTTCATTAACCAAGGCAGATATGGATATTAAACGTACATGAATCGATAGAGTAACACGTGCCCTTTGAGATAAAACCAAGATTGAAAGAATTGGATACGTTTAAGACCAGTTATACTCGAATACACGGAGCCTTCTTTGCGCGGGAACAGGACATGTGTACCACAGATAAGTCAGAATTACGCAAAAATAGCAGGCAGTTGCACATCAACTCGGACATTCTTATGACGATATTTTCCTAACGACAGCCACTATGGATATGAAACTGACATGAATCGATAGAAGAACATGTGCCCTTCAGGATAAAACCAAGATGGCCAGAATTAGATAGGTTTAGATTATTTATGCTCGAATAGACGGAGTCTTCTTTGCGTGGGAACAGGACATGTGTACCACGGATAAGTCTTAATTACGCAAAAATTGGAGAAGGTTGAAAACACTGCGACATTCATGTGAATATATTTCATTAACCAAGGCAGATATGGATATAAAAACATACATGAATCGATAGAGTAACACGTGCCCTTTGAAATAAAACCAAGATTGAAAGAACTGGAAAGGTTTTAGACCATTTATACTCGAATACACGGAGCCTTCTTTGTGCGGGAACAGGACCTGTGTACCACAAATAAGTCAGAATTATGCAAAAATAGCAGGCAGTTGCACATCAACTCGGACATTCTGATGACGATATTTCCCTAACGACAGCAAATATGGATATGAAACTGACATGAATCGATAGAGGAACATGTGCCCTTTGGGATGAACCCAAGATGGCCAGAATTAGATAGGTTTTAGATTATTTATGCTCGAATACACGGAGTCTTCTTTGCGTGGGAACAGGACATGTGTACCACAGATAAGTCTTAATTACGCAAAAATTGGAGAAGGTTGAAAACACTGCGACATTCATGTGAATATATTTCATTAACCAAGGCAGATATGGATATAAAACTTACATGAATCGATAGAGTAACACGTGCCCTTTGAGATAAAACCAAGATTGAAAGAATTTGATACGTTTTAGACCATTTATACTCGAATACACGGAGCCTTCTTTGTGCGGGAACAGGACCTGTGTACCACAGATAAGTCAGAATTACGCAAAAATAGCAGGCAGTTGCACATCAACTCGGACATTCTGATGACGATATTTCCCTAACGACAGCCACTATGGATATGAAACTGACATGAATCGATAGAAGAACATGTGCCCTTTGAGATACAACCAAGATTGAGAGAATTGGATAGGTTTTAGACCATTTATACTCGAATACACGGAGCCTTCTTTGTGCAGGAACAGGACCTGTGTACCACCGATAAGTCAGAATTACGCAAAAATAGCAGGCAGTTGCATATCAACTCGGACATTCTTATGACGATATTTCCCTAACGACAGCAAATATGGATAAGAAACTTACATGAATCGATAGAGCAACACGAGCCCTTTGAGATAAAAGCAAGATTGCAAGAACTAGATAAGTTTTAGACCATTTATACTCGAATACACGGAGCCTTCTTTGTGCGGGAACAGGACCTGTGTACCACAGATAAGTCAGAATTACACCAAAATAGCAGGCAGTTGCACATCAACACGGACATTCTTATGACGATATTTTCTTAACGACAGCAAATATCGATATGAAACGTACATGAATCGTTAGAGGAACATGTGCCCTTTGAGATAAAGCCAAGATGGCCAGAATTGGATAGGTTTTAGATTATTTATGGTCGAATAACGGAGTCTTCTTTGCGTGGGAACAGGACATGTGTACCACAGATAAGTCAGAGTTATGCAAAAATTGGAGAAGGTTGAAAACACTGCGACATTCATGTGAATATATTTCATTAACCAAGGCAGATATGGATATAAAACTTACATGAATCGATAGAGTAACACGTGCCCTTTGAGATAAAACAAAGATTGAAAGAATTGGATACGTTTTAGACCATTTATACTCGAATACACGGAGCCTTCTTTGTGCGGGAACAGGACCTGTGTACCACAGATAAGTCAGAATTATGCAAAAATAGCAGGCAGTTGCACATCAACTCGGACATTCTTATGACGATATTTCCCTAACGACGGCAAATATGGATATGAAACTGACATGAATCGATAGAGAAACATGTGCCCTTTGGGATAAAACCAAGATGGCCAGAATTAGATAGGTTTTAGATTATTTATGCTCGAATACACGGAGTCTTCTTTGCGTGGGAACAGGACATGTGTACCACAGATAAGTCTTGATTACGCAAAAATTGGAGAAGGTTGAAAACACTGCGACATTCATGTGAATATATTTCATTAACCAAGGCAGATATGGATATAAAACTAACATGAATCGATAGGAGTAACACGTGGCCCTTTGAGATAAAACCAAGATTGAAAGAATTGGATACGTTTTAGGACCATTTATACTCGAATCCACGGAGCCTTCTTTGTGCGGGAACAGGACCTGTGTACCACAGATAAGTCAGAATTATGCAAAAATAGCAGGCAGTTGCACATCAACTCGGACATTCTGATGACGATATTTCCCTAACGACAGCAAATATGGATATGAAACTGACATGAATCGATAGAGGAACATGTCCCCTTTGGGATGAAACCAAGATGGCCAGAATTAGATAGGTTTTAGATTATTTATGCTCGAAAAGACGGAGTCTTCTTTGCGTGGGAACAGGACATGTGTACCACGGATAAGTCAGAATTACGCAAAAATTGGAGAAGGTTGAAAACACTGGCGACATTCATGCGAATATATTTCATTAACCCAAGGCAGATATGGATATAAAACATACATGAATCGATAGAGTAACACGTGCCCTTTGAGATAAAACCAAGATTGAGAGAATTGGATAGGTTTTAGACCATTTATACTCGATACACGGAGCCTTCTTTGTGCCGGGAACAGGACCTGTGTACCACCGATAAGTCAGAATTACGCAAAAATAGCAGGCAGTTGCACATCAACTCGGACATTCTTATGACGATATTTCCTAACGACGGCAGATATGGGACATAAAACGTACTTGAATCGATAGAGCAACACGAGCCCTTTGAGATAAAAGCAAAATTGAAAGAATTGGAAAGGTTTTAGACCATTTATACTCGAATACACGGAGCCTTCTTTGTGCGGGAACAGGACCTGTGTACCACAGATAAGTCAGAATTATGCAAAAATAGCAGGCAGTTGCACATCAACTCGGACATTCTTATGACGATATTTCCCTAACGACAGCAAATATCGATATGAAACTTACATGAATCGATAGAGGAACATGTGCCCTTTGAGATAAAGCCAAGATGGCAAGAATTGGATAGGTTTTAGATTATTATGGTCGAATACACGGAGTCTTCTTTGCGTGGAAGAGGACATGTGTACCACAGATAAGTCTTAATTACGCAAAAATTGGAGAAGGTTGAAAACACTGCGACATTCATGTGAATATATTTCATTAACCAAGGCAGATATGGATATCAAGTTTACATGAATCGACAGAGTAACACGTGCTCTTTGAGATAAAACCAAGATTGAGAGAATTGGATGGGTTTTAGACCATTTATACTCGAATACACGGAGCCTTCTTTGTGCAGGAACAGGACCTGTGTACCACCGATAAGTCAGAATTACGCAAAAATAGCAGGCAGTTGCATATCAACTCGGACATTCTTATGACGATATTTCCCTAACGACAGCAAATATGGATAAGAAACTTACATGAATCGATAGAGCAACACGAGCCCTTTGAGATAAAAGCAAGATTGCAAGAACTAGATAAGTTTTAGACCATTTATACTCGAATACACGGAGCCTTCTTTGTGCGGGAACAGGACCTGTGTACCACAGATAAGTCAGAATTACACCAAAATAGCAGGCAGTTGCACATCAACTCGGACATTCTGATGACGATATTTCCCTAACGACAGCCACTATGGATATGAACTGACATGAATCGATAGAAGAACATGTGCCCTTCAGGATAAAACCAAGATGGCCAGAATTAGATAGGTTTTAGATTATTTATGCTCGGAATACACGGAGTCTTCTTTGCGTGGGAACAGGACATGTGTACCACGGATAAGTCTTAATTACGCAAAAATTGGAGAAGGTTGAAAACAC